>NC_056728.1:1356263173-1356558173 GCF_019279795.1 Protopterus annectens
TTACTAAGCAAGTGAGATAAGTGGAAAGCTTTCCTTACAATGGTAGATTAGTGGTTGAAGTTAAGGTTGTTGTCAACCTGTGGTCCCAGGTCCCTTATCACTTCATGGGTACTTAAGGTATTGTTGTTGATTTGATAGTGTGAAGGGACAATGTTTGTGCTGAAGGGAATGATGATGCATTTATTTGCATTCAGTTTAACACCATGACTAATATGACAGTCGTTGGTTTGTGTGAGACCCTCCTGGAATATACTGACCTCATTTTGGGATTCAATAGTTGCACCTAGCTTGCAGTTGTCTGCAAACTTGGTCATCCACAATACTTTAGTTTTGACCTGAACTTCTGAGAAGTATATACCAAACAGTAGGGGGCCTAGCACTGACCCCTGTGGCAACCTGCTGGTAACAGGTCTACTGGTTGACATGAAGTCAATCAGTTTGATAGTGTGTGTCCGGTTTGTGAGCCAGTTGGCATCCCATCTTACAACAAAGACATTTACATTCAGTTTGCTAAGTTTATCAGTAATGCCTGAATGTGTGATTATGTCAAAAGCCTTTGCCAAATTGAAGTATGCTGTGTGCACAGATTTGCCCTCATCAATGGCCTTGGTCACACATTCAAAGAAATCCACCAGATTTAACAGGCAGGATCTGCCCTTCATGAAGCCGAATTGGGTAGGATCCACGGTTTGGAGGTCACCTATGTCTATAATTAAGAGGTCCATAATGATATGTTCCATGGCCTTACAGGTGAGACTGGTCAGACGTATGGGTCTGTAATTCCCTGGGTCCATTGCTAGGCCAACTTTGCCAAGAGTAATATGATAAGTTGTCTCATTTGCCTGTTAAGGCTGAGGAGGGTGCTTTTCCATTGTTAGATCCTTGTCTTTGTTTTCTTGGACAGCAGCTTTTTGCATTTATTGCAGGGAGTTTTGATGCTGGAAGTCCACCATTGCAGCTTTATTTTACCTGGGGCTCTGGCTTTGATTCTAATTGGTACAGCCATGTTTATACACTTATGCAAGTGATCGTACAGGGCTTTAGTGTAAGGTTCAGCATAGTTATCACTTTCAACTTGGGGTGGGGCTTGGAGTGCATTTATACCTTTGCCTAGGAGGTATAGTTTGCCTTTGTTAAGTTTATTAGTCTGATTTCATCCTTTGTGAGTTCAGGTGTTAGTGTCAGTTTGAAGGTGACTGAGTTGTGGTCAGTTTTAACTAATGAGGGTCCAACAGTTGCAGCAGTGCACCTGTTTGAAATGTTGGTGAGGACTAGATCTAGAATGTTTGTTTGTCTTGTCAAGGTATGGACACTTTGCTCCAAGGCATTTGAATTCACAAAGTCAAGGAACTTTTATGCAGCTAGTTTGAACTAGAGTGGGTTTCCTATTTGATGGTGGGATAGATAAAATCTCCCATAACTAGTGTGTTCGGTAAAATTTGGATTGTCTTCATTTTGGTTAAGGAGGCTTCATGGGTGCCGTGACCCATGGAGGTGGATGTATAACTGGCTAGGACTTGAATGGGGGTCTTACCCAAAATAACCTGGACCTGGAGTAACTCCATGGTTTTTGGTTTAAGCTCCTAGCATTTAGCAGCATGATCCTTATTTTGTTCTGACTGGTTAATTTCCCATTGGTAATGTTGTTTTTGAGACCTTACCTAAAAACGTACTATGGGGGAGGCAAGAGCCTTTGCCAGCAACTGAAAGCCTGGGGGTGCCAGGTGCAAACCATTTCTGGTAAAGCAGTGAGGTTTGTCAACCATGGCTTCCCAGGCAGACAGGAAGTGGATCCCATTGGAATGACATCAGAAACTAAGTCAGTTATTGAAATAAAGCATTTTTTGTTTATACTTTGGCATCATTGTAGGTGAGGGTAGTATGCTGCTCAAGGCTAGGGACATACCTGCCTGGGACACGCACTCAGAAAGCTCGACCATGTCTCTCTTCATATAGTCCAGCGAGGTATGTCTCAGGTCATTCACACAGACATGAACTATGACAGAGTCATAATGGTACTTGCTGCTGAGAGACCTGAGTACATGCATGATTTGGTGAATCCTGGCACCAGGCAGGCAGCTCACCGTGACTTTCTCCTTGACCAACTTAGTGAGTGGGACATCCGTGTGTCTCATTATTGCATCTCCAATGACAAGAAAACTTGGTTTTTGAGTGCCACGTCTTACAGGCTTGGTGGGTCAGACACTGGTGTTGCTATGTGCCACAGGTGCTGTGGAGATTGTGTTAGCTGTAGCAGACTTGTGTTTTGGAGGTCCCTGGTGTTTTGGTAAGTTTTTTGAGAGAACCTCCACATATGTGGATTTATGTCTTTGATGCGTACTGTGTGTATCAGTAGTGGCATGTGTATCAGTACTTTTACTATATGAATATGTTGTGTTGGGTGAGTTGACAACCTTCTCCATGTTACTGTTTTGAGTGAGACAGAGCATGAATTCTAGATTCTTGGTGTAAACACATCTTTCTCACCCTGTACTAGATTGTCTTATTAGTAGAGGGTTGTCAGTGTACATGAGGCAATTGCTACACTGCCTCAAGAGACCCAAGTCAATAAGGTTGGCAGGAGAAACAAGGGTAGTCCAACTGTCCATAATGCTAGGTTGAAGACTGCTATCATTGGGGTAGATTTTCAGAAACAATCATGGAGGAGCTTGGCAAATGGATATTTCTGCCTTGGTTTTAAGAGAAAATGTGTTGAATTTAACTGTCCGGCTTTGGTGAAAAATTGCATGGTAGTGTGCAGTGCTACACTTATATGTAACAAACAATGGAAACAACAAAAAAAGCTTGTTAAACGGTGAAAATAGCAACAAAATTCAATTTTACAGGCACAGTGTAGCAGGTAATTGCAGTATAACAGTGTAGTTTAGTACACAGTAAATAAATACAGTATAAAAGTAGGTGCCAGGCAAAAAAAGTGTAGTAAATAGTATAAATTAGCAAAAAAACCAAGCAATTTATGTTTTTTGCAAGATCAGAAGCCTCTAGTCATCTGGTATCTCAGCTCAGAGTTGTGTCTGGCAGCCTACCTCAGTTCAGCTTGGTACATACAAGCAGACACCTGCTCAGATGCTGGGCCTAAATACCAGAAGCTAAAACATGAAAAAAAACCTCTAAAATAATTCAAAATGAGCAGTGAGGATGATTATTCCAAGCCCTAGACCAGCCTTCATGTAGCAATCAGGTCCTGATCAACACAATTCTCTCACAAAAGTGCAGATAGGCACCTTCCAGTCCAAGATGGCCTGGAAAATGTGCTCAGAATGAACAAACCACTACAAACAGTTCCAGAAGCTACAGGCCTGGATCTGGACTATGCTACAGCTACTAGCTACACTTTCAGTGGGAAACACTAAAGAATGTTTAACACAGCAGAAAAAATAGCTGGCTATGAATGGTTTAATTATTATTTGTGACTCTCTAGCTATATAGACTAGTCTTCTCCTTCCAGCTGCTCCTGTTAGGGGGTCACCAGAGCAGATCACTGATCTGCAGAATAAGTGGCAGTAGAGTTTTATGGTGTTGAGTTGCCAGCCGGGCACCTAACCTTCCTTAGAAGGCACACACTCATACCTAGGGCCAATTTAGAATGTCTAATCCACTTGCAGCATGTCTTGGGAATGTGGAAAGAAATGGAAGCACCTGGATGAAACCCATGCGAACACAGGGAGGACATGCAGATTCCACACACCCTAGCTGAGACTCAAACTGGAAACCCTTTTGTTGTGAGGTGACAACAGTAACCTCTGCACCACTGTGCCACCCAGCTATAAAGATTAGTCTGCTGGAGTTTTGTAACTGTTAAATGCTATTCATCATCATCATCATCATCATCATCATCATTGTAACACTGTGTATACAACTTTAACAATACACTTATATGCATGTGCTTACTTGTGTGGGTAAATCTCAATATTATAATTGATAAACTATAATTATGTAAAACTAACACATTACTTTAGTTAGTAACTAGTAATAATAATATATTACTTTATTTAGAAACGTAATAAGTAATAGTAATCTACTTTCACTAAAAAGTAGCTAGTAATAGTAACATTACTTTTATAAGTAACTAGCACAACACTGGGGCTACAGCATGGGCTCATATATGAGCATTTCCTATATGCAAGTGGTTTTGTTTTCATTCTATGCTCAGGCTTGCAGGCAACACTTCTGCTGGCCATGAAAATGTGCTTACAAACATGTAGGTATAAGGAGCAGCATGCATATTCAATTAGTGCTGCTGCTCATCACGCTAACATGCTTACATCATGTAGGCATAGCACAGCGCTTACATGACTGTTAACGAATCCCAGGCAGTACCTCTAAAAATCATATATATTGCGTTGCACTGTACACTAATACAGCACTCTTAATCTGATGTGTTACCAAGCCTTTTCATTACACATTCTGGTTTTACAGGCAGTGAAATCTGAGCCTGCTTATTGAAACTGGTAAAATATTGATCTAAGCATCCTGATAAATTGTGCTGTATCATACAAGCTATGTTCTGTTTTTGAAAACTAATCTACTTACACTGTGTTAAATTAAGTTACCTGCACTCCTATTTATTCACAACCTGGTAAACTATGTTGTATCATACAGTGCATACACTATATATTATTCATTTGTTGGAAATAAATTACATATTGTAAATTGCTCTTTAATTTACCTGCCACCTTACCTGTCAAAAGTACCTGTTAAAGCCATTTATTTATACTGATTTTTATTTTATTTTTAAATTACCTATTAAAATTACTTAACTTGACTGATTTTCACATGAATGAAGATTCCTGTTCTGTGTTAAACTAAGTTATTGACATGTACACAACAGCATCACAGAATAGCTTATATATACGTGTATATGAACCTCACCCTCTACATTCAGAAATAAGAGACCACAGCCTTTGGAGAATACCACTCTCCCTGCTCATGCCAGACCTCTGGAAATAGTACAAATATTTCAAAGAGTGTCATAAGAATGCTGGCACAAAACCCGTAAGATCTAATTTGCCTGAAACTATGCAAGAGAGTGTTGAAGTAACTATTGATTCTGCTGTTAAGCAGACTGACATCACCATCACTAAGATGGATAAGGTCAGGGTGACAGTTAGCCAACTTTCTGTGCCTAGAATTAGATCCCTATTTTATGGCAAATACAGTGGTGTGGCCCACACAGGAGTGATCAACCTTACATGCTCCATCTAGGAAAAGAGGCTGAAGGATGTGTTTGACCTTGCCATGTTTTGTTGTTGAGGCAGGGATGACACTGCTTTTGAGTGATATCTTAAAATTATCATGAATTATCAAACTATCGACCTATAGCCATATTATCTCTGCTGGCAAAATTCATGGAGAAATGCATTCAGAAACAACTGTTAAACTACCTATTAGAAAACAACTTACTAGCTAACTGCCAACATGGTTTCAGATCATTTCATAGCACCACCTCTGCTCTTTTATCCTTCTTTGACTGTATCAATAAAAAACACAATAACAACACTCTATCCTCTGCCCTCTTTATCGATCAGTCAAAAGCATTTGATATGGTAACCACACCTTACTCATAAACATACTCAAAAACCTGTCACTAAACACACTGGCTATACAATGGTTCCAATCTTACTTAATCAACAGGCAGCAGGCTGTTCTATGGGAAAATAACTTATCTTCCTACCTCCCAATTGCCTTTGGTGTCCCTCAAGGCTCCATATTAGATCCTCTTCTATTTTCTATTTTTATAAATGACCTACATTCTGTAATACCTCAAGCTACCTGTATCCAATATGCGGATGATTCCACATTAATATGCTCTGCCACTTCTCCAGCAGACCTACAGTCCCTAACCCAAAACGTGTTTAATACAGTCGAAAAATGGCTACTACACCGATGTCTCATCTTGAACCCCAAAAATATAACTGCTACTTTTCACTCCCACCCACAGGCCCCCCTCTTAATTTTAATGTTACGTCTATCATATCTCCTGACACTACTACAAAACTACTTGGGGTACTAAGAGACAACAACCTTATCTATGATTCCCATATTAGCAGTACTATAAAAACAGTCAACAAAAAACTGGATTCCCTCTACAGGATCAAACCCTTTCTGACCCCACTAGCCAGGGCCACTATTGCCCATACCCACTTAATCTCTACCCTTCTTTATGCCTCCCCTGTATATATACTAAACTATGTAAAAGCAACTTGAACAAACTGGCTATCTCCTACAACAATATTGCTAGATTTGCAACTGGGTCTGCCTTCAGAACCCATCATTGTAACAATCTTCAACAAATAGGGTGGTTAGACTTGCCAAATCTACTACTATTCAAGCAACTAACAGTTGTCCATGTAATCCTGTATCAACCTACTAACACATCTATACTTACCAACCTTATCACCCCATATAATAACCTCAAAACCCTACGCTCATCAAATAAACTACTTGTACAAATAGATAAAACTAACAATTTGGCTGGTGATTCTCTGTTCACTAATACTGTTGGTAAAACCTGGAACTCCCTCCCCAGTGACCTAACCTTCCTTTCCTCAATAACTCTATTTAAAAGCAAACTGAAGCCATACTTTAAATCTCAGTGGTATGCCCCTGTGCTAACCCTGACTAATTGCCTCACTTATCTTTGGTTATTAATCTTCATACCTGTATAGGCTAGTTACTTTTCTATGAACAAGAAAGAGAGTGTGAGTTAAACTGTTTAAAGTATTAAAGATTTCTTTGTATGACTAACCATAGCTGACAAGTAATAAGATTCTGTAAGCAGAATCACAAGAAATGGCAAACATCTGTTTTGTACCTGCATTTGTAAAATGTCATTTACTGTGAATATTATTGTAAGTTGTGGAGCTTTTCTCCCCAGGCCTCCACTGAAAATGGACATATATCCAGTTGGACTAGCCCGATCAACAAATGTAAAATAAAATAAATAACTAAATAAAATAAATGATCTCATTCAAGCCTATAGCACTTTTTTCTGGTACTTCCAGTAAACACCCATAGGTCCTTATGGCACCTAGATCATTTTAGAGCTTGGCTTCTTTAGCTGAAAAACAGGCAGTATAAGAATGGGCAAGGAGTTGCTAACAAGTGACACTAAGACTGCTAATCTAAAATGTCCAGTAGTAGAGAAAGTAATCACTGTTTGACAGTGATTATTCATATTTTATATTAATGTTCTTATTTTCATAACTGAGAGATCTATGCTGTTGAGGTGTATGGTATGAAATGTCATGAGGGCAGAGTAAACAAGGCATAGATCTCTCCTCTATAGCCTAAATGATACAGAGTACAGGGATTGTGATTCCACCCTTTCATGATAATTAATTTTTTTGAGGACCCAGATTCTTTTTGCTAAGAACCTCTGCATTTTTTAAATTTTTGTGTGTCTAGTTAGATACTTGACATGAACATTCACGGTCAGTGTCCATTTCTATCACATTATACCTGAGATTTTGTTAGTTATTTGCTAGTTGTTATGAAAATAAACAATATTTTCATATGTACTTAATACTTCAAAAAACAGGTGACTTTCAAGCTATTGCATATCATCAGATGAAACTTAAATATTGATGAGAAAATTGTTTTATATTTACATGTGACACATCTTGAGAAATATTCAGAATGAATTATATTGCTAATTAAACAATTAAGCATATGTTTCATATTTCTGTAAATATTTTAATAAATATGCAATTAGAGAGAAGGTTCTTACTTTCATGTGAAAGCTTGTGTCTGGTTAACAGAACGTAGTCTAACAATATATGTCTAGGTTGTACAATTTCCAAGATTTCACATTGTGTGACAATTTTGCAAAAATTGTAGTTCTGGGTTTGTGTGCATTCTAATATATTATAATATTTATGGAAAGACTATGGGGGGATTCAGTAATCCTCCGTGTAGGATGAACAAAGCCCTACTCGGAGACTGCCATCTAAGGGTATGACGTCAGCGTGTCATGCATATGCATGAGGGTGCGCTGACTCAACTCCCTGGCTAACACGGAGCATGTAGGAGTGCAGGGGGCATGTCAGACTGCCGAGCAGTCCAACTATCCAAAACCCTGCAAGTGCCTAAATCTGCAAATGTCAGCAGATATCAGCGAGTCCACTCAAATGTGTATACCCCCAACACTGCACTCCACCACATTGAAAAGCCCTGTACAACTGAAATAAAATGTAAAACAATTTTTTTTAGTATTCCCGATATAGCTGCCCGTATTTGTGCGTGTGTGCGCGGGTGTGCCCATTGCTTAGCTACAGTTTGCAGTGTAGACATCGAAGAGGATAATAAACCACTTATATGCAAATTAAGCCAAATAGCAATAGCATAGTGGCAGAGCCTTCGCACAAAGAGGAGGCATTCCTGATTCGAGTCCCACCACTCCCCTTTCCATTTTCTGTAGGAAATCCATGCATAAAAGAAATTCCTGACATTTACCTTTTAAATTTTATTAAAATGCATCATAATGGCCCATGTAGTAGTGAACAATATTTTAAATATATATAAGAAAGTGAAACGGTCATGCATACTAATGAATGCATAAGTAACCTATCTTAAGCAATGTGAAGCACTGCTAAGCAACGTTTACCAATAGTAAGCACATTTAAGAATAATTACACATAGCTAAGCACTGGTTTAACTAGCTCAATAGCTTTGCGCGGAGCTGTGCATTGTGCCAACTAGCGCAAACAAGACATGTTTGCACGAAGCTGCGCACCGCTCTAACTAGCGCAACGCCAGGCAACGTTGGGCAATGTCGGTAAATGTAGAGTAACATTGGGCAAAGTTGAGCAAAGTCGGCTAAACCCAGCCACACCCCCTACCGGTCAGGCCAGTAGTAAAATAAAAAAAGCAATGACAGGTCTCGAACCCGGGATAGTGTGCACCATAATCACAGTACTAATCCACTAAGCCATGACAGCATTTGATGTTCATGGATTGTCAACACACATATATATATGAATCAAAGTTTACCCAGTGCTAAGCAGGTGTGCACTCAGCTGAGAACTTTCAAATCTGGCCAATCACAAATAAGTGCAGGAAATGAGGCATATTTAAGCTCCATAGGTGGGAATACTCACCATAACTGGTTGCAGCTCCCATCTGCAGGCAGCAATGGCTGGTGCCAGAGAGGGCTCTCGCTTCCGAGTGCAACGGTGGGGCATTGAGGAGTCAAAAGTGATGGTTTGGCTCCTCGTCCATCATCATGATGCTAGACTTCTGCAGGGCCAGTTCCAGGGCACGGAATACAAAGCGAAGGCCTGGAACCATCTCGCACATGAACTCACCAGTGCCACAGGCATCCCTCGGACTGGTGAGCAGGTTAGACATCACCATGCAGACCTGAAGAGACGCAAGCAGGACCAACTGAACCAATGGATACAGGAGGCCCGGGGGATGCAAAATGCCCCACTACTGAGTAGGTAGCCATGGACTGAAGTAAGTAAAAATTGCTAGTGTAGTCGATAGTATGGATAGGTATATGTCTCAATATCACTTCATTTACTTCACAGCTGCAGGTGTCCGTGCTGCGAATCAGCAAGCCTATGCAGATAGGCTGCTAAGGCTGCAACACCAGGCAGGTTAGTAATGTACTGTTATATAAAATAAGTGAGAGAGCCTGACTAAAAGTGTCTCAGCCCAATAATAAAGGTATAATAAGACTTGAATAACCTCTCTGCATGAACTGTTATGTAAAATAAGTGATGGAGCCTGAAAAAGAGTGTTGCAACCCATTAATAAAGGTATAATAAGTCCTGAATTATTTCTCTGCATGTATTGTTATACAGAATAAGTGAGAGAGCCAGAAAAAGAGTGTTGTAAACCATAAATTAAGGTATAATACATCCTGAATAAGATGCCTGCATGCACTGTAATAACAAATAAACGAGAGAGCCACTAGAAAAGTGTGTAATGTAATTAATAAAGGTATAACACCTGTAGTGTGTCCGTGTCACTTTCTTTGAAATATTGATGTACTCTTGCAGTATAGAACTAGTAGTGTTGTATTAAGCACTGTCAACCCACACTTGGGTAGGCCCATAGAAAGAGTACGAAGGGAGTGCCAGTATCTCTTAAGCATATATACAGTCCTCAACTGTAGTTACAAGACTGGCATGTATAGGTAAATCTGGCACATGAGTAGCTTGTAAATGTGTGCACCGGAAATGTCAGTGTGCTGCTAGAAATTTAGGGGGCTGTTAAAATATAACTGATAATGTCACCTGAACACATCCAGATATGTACACATATGAATATAAATAAAATATCTAAATACGTAGCAGTAACATCTGCATCCTGGACATTTTGTATAACAGATCCAGGTCAGGTACATAAGGAACTAGCAAAACACATCCCACAACGTAATGGACATTGCCTAGTGTAATAATACATGTAGGGGATATATACCTGCAGTCAGTAGGAATGTAGTGTAAACTATAAGTTCATATAAGTTGTTAATGGAGGTATCTTTTTACACCCTACTGTATGTGCATAAACAATGCAATTCCACACCTCAATGGGTATGTGTAATCTCAAAACATTTGTTGGGACATATGTCCTATTGTTTATAAATATCTGCATAACTTTGATGCATGTGCCCTGTTCAAACACCACAATCTTGGTGGTTTGTTGCCACCATTCATTCCTACATGCTATTGGAATGTCCACTGTCGTTCAATATATGCATGTGTTATGCTTGCTGTTCAACTGTTGGAACTCTGGTGTGTTGGGTTAATGGGAATATTACTGCATGCTGTTACAACTAATTTGGAATGCTGTTGGCTATATTGTCATTAAATTCACCTAAACACAGAACGTATGGGAAGGCCAGTCCCAGCGGACCCACCTGTCCCACCTCAGCTGGCGATGGCACCTTGCATCAGCAGTTCTGGTGCCCAGCCCCGGACCTCCTCCTCCATTGGCGTATGCCACCTTCGAGTGGAAGCACAGCAGGAGAGGGGGCTCACCCCCCCCGTGCAAGCGTGGCCAGAGGAGGGCCACCTGCCACCTTCCGAACGGTCCGGGCTCTGGTGCGTAGGGAGATCCAGCATTCAGTCACTGATCCCCTATGCCAGCTCGAGGCAAGAGTGGCACGACTCATGGGTAAGCCTGCCCCTCCTACGCAGCCCCCAACACAGCCACCCTCCAGGCTGTGAAGGTGCAATGGTGACTGCCCATGGGTGGGGATCTCAGTTCCACTGTTACCATCTGTGGGCTCATGGACTTGCGATTTCCAAACATCCTTCCCTGTCAATTGTGTTCACCCACCCCATGTGTCATATTCTGCCTCTGTATGCATCTTGTTTGTATTGTCTGTTTACCTCCCCAACCTACCTCCCAAAACATACCTACTTCCCCTACCCCACATTCCACTCTCACCTGAAAAAAAAAATGGGCAATCTGCTCCAACAAAAAAATTACGCCCCATACATAGCTTCCCATTTTGCACAAATGTTCGCTGGACACAGAAACTGAAATTCAATTGGCAGTACAACATACTTTGTTGTCCTCACCCCTCTCTCAGGGGTGGAAGGTTTTAAAATTCCCTCAAAATTACTAGTATATGCACAGCTGTTGCTGTTAAAGAAATGGGCAGCTATGGACCTTCCCTACACCTGTACTGCACATCCCGAGCTGTTTTCCCTACTGTCTTTCCCTCTTTGTGCCCCTTTTTCACCACTTTCCTATCTCCCCATTTTCTTTTCTTTCAAAGAAATGAGTGTGGGGCTTAGCGGGAGTAAGCAACTTTAAGCAGTAGTAAGCGGGTTTGAGTGAGTGTGCGCATGTGTGCGCTTAGCTAAGTATTGCTAAGCTTCACGCAAACCTGCACAAACCCACTTACAACTGCTTAAAAGTGCCTTAGTCACCCTGCATATGAGGGGCCTTGTTCTGCTCAGCAGCAAAATAAAACACCACTGTCAGTCTCGAACCCCGGACACACTAGACTGCATGAAGTACCACTAGGCCACAGTAGAGATACAGCAGGATGTTGCTGAAATATATATATCATGCATCAAAATGTGTGAATGTAAAGGAAAGATAGGAATGCCATAACACAAAATCTGTTCTGTGGAACTTTACCAGCTGCTGTAGTGGAATTGCATTACATGACAGTGATAACAGAACCAGACATTCTAGCAGTAAATAATGTTACAGCAGCACTTCACAACCACCACACAGTATTATAGCAGGACAATCCCTACCCAAATGTATAAAATACCAGTGTGTTCAAGGTGCAGCAAGGATGTAGGTAGGCATACTCAGTACTGGAATTGTCCAGTTTCATGAGCATCCTGCGATAATGTCAACAAAATAAAAAGCACAAACAGTGCAGAAGTGAGTACATTAATATCCACAGTATAGCTGTTCCCAAACAGTTCATGTGCCAAATGAAAACATCTCAATAACGACATATGTATGGCAGCTAATTGTAGAAGTTGTAAAGAAACTCCATACTCCCACGTAACTTGTGTTAGCATTTCTAGGGGTGAGTACAATTCTACACTGTCAACTGTGTACTGGAAGTGGCAACATTCAGGTCTGAGTACAACATACAAACAACTGTCTACACCCTTAGCAACAGTTAGAAGAAGTATACCAACCTTCTGACTTACACAATGGTGTCCACAGCAAGAAGCATGGTCCCCACTTTGGAATTCTGAAAGGGCTATGCCTACCTGACCTAGCAATTTATAGCACTGGGTTGCTATGACAGTGAGTACTGCAAGTATCACACAGCAGGCTGCATGCAATTGCCAAATGGTGGCCACCAATTGGTTCAGAGGCCATCACATGCACATGTGCAGATGCCTATAAAAGCAGTCTGTACTTGCTGTCCACACATGCAATCATTCCATTGCAGGTACGGAGGGAGAGAGAGAGAGAGAGAGAGAGAGAGAGAAAGAAGAAGTGATGTAATGTAAAGAAAAAAATATATATTGAAAACAAATTAATTAACTGACAAAAGAAATTATATTGAAAAAAAATATTGAAAAAAAGTATATTGAAAACAAATATTGCAAAAATATATTGAAAAAAATATATTGAAAGAAAAATATATAGAAAACAAATTTAAAGAAAAATATATTGAAAAAGAAATATATTGAAAAAATATATTTTGAAAGAAAATATTTAGAAAAAATATATATTGAAATAATAAATATATTGAAAAGAAATATATTGTGAAATAATAATCTATTGAAAAAGAAATATCCTGAACAGCAAAAGGTATATTGCAAGGAAAACCTATATTGCAAAACTAATATACCAGGAGATACAACAACAAATACGAACACATACAAAGGAAAGGTATGTAAAAGCTATTTATTTACTGGAATGTAGTAGATGTTTATGAAGAGTACTGTACATAGTTTGAATCATCCATATGTGGCAGCAGTACGTATCGATGCACAGATGCCCTGCATAACTACTGGCATGGGGAAATGAGTGTGTAGCTGTGTGCAGTGGGATGTTATGGTGAAATATGTAGTTCAGCATTAAATGTCAAACATCGGATCCATGTTATCTGTGTTCTGTACAGTAGTGTGTACAATGTCTGCTTGGGGTAGTAGCCCATACAGTTATGTAAACATGGATGTGACAGAGTAACAAATGCATGATAGTCATATTAACGTATATCTTACCATTGTCATCAGCTGTACCAGGCTAGTATGCTAATTCAGCATTAGCAGCTATGTATACACCTTCCAATATTACTGTGTGCTCACATGTGACACATGTTCATGTTGCAGCAAGGCCCAACAGGTCAGCCACGAGGTACATGTACTTACAGCAATGTGGTCCTTGTGTGTGTATGGCACACACATAGAGAGAGATCCGTCCGTGTCAGATATATTAGCATCTGTACATGTGCATGGAGCAAGGGACATACTGCAACTGTTTGTGAAAGGTGGATATATATATATATATATATATATATATATATATATATATATATATATATTTATATATATATGTTGAAGGTTGTTATGTGCATATTTCTATGTAGGTTGTAGTGTGTGGCAGACCAGACAGCATACAATGCTGGTGTATGACATGTGGTGGTTAAACGCTGTGGGTATGATTCATCAGGTTTGCAGTGATGCAGCCAGTGAGGCCTGCTAAAGCTACATGGGCTAAGAACACCTTCAATGCATTCCGCACAACACTGTGCAATGTTATGACATAACTGTATACCTCACAACCTTCCCATACTTGATATTCCCACAATGACAGGTGGACTGTACATGTGCCTATATCTATATCTATATGTATACCAATGGATGTTCATATGTATGTGTGTGTATATATATATATATATATATACATATATATATATATATATATATATATATATATATATATATATATATATATATATATATATATCCATATATATATATAGAGAGAGAGAGAGACAGGGTCATAATTACTGCAACAGATGCCTGGTGACAAAGCCATGGACTCAAGCTCAATGTTGACACTGCATTGGCATCCCTCCTTGCAAAGACACAGTACCCATGAACTACCACATAGGTAGTATTCTACTTAGCACCGAAGGTGTGATAAGAGACCATGGGACACAGGTGGACAGCAGTGTCCCCTCCGATAGTCACAGTGCCACACTAGTCATGTAATCCCTCTACATGGCACACGTCATCACAAAAGGTGTGTCATCCAGGGAAAAATAGGTCAGTGTTCCCCTTTACTCCACACACATAAAACCCAGTATAGAGTACAATACCTCATGTGGTATGTACCTCACAAGACATCTACAGCAAGTGGAAAGGACACAGACATACCTCACAAAGTGTAATAACGGCGTCAAATAGATGCCCTATGCAGACCGTCCCACAAACCCACAACAAGACTGTGTCGCATATCGCCTACCCAGAGGTGACCTCTGACTGACATACTAAGCTATGTCAAACCCAGATCTGTTGGACATGCTCCACGTAAACAGATCACAATCTGTATGAGCTACACACTCTAGGGATCCAAACCCTTTGACCACAATAAACAGCACATGCTGGAGGGATAGATTCCTATCTCAGAGACATCCCATACTCTGGAACAAACCAACTATCCATAGCAAACAAAGCTCCTAATTATCAGTCATCATAAATAATCCTGGAGATTGTATGGGAGATAGTGAATACACCCAGGCAATCACCTCAGTGTCTCTGCTTGACAGGGCCATGTGAAATGTAATTACCTGTGTGTCAGAGGCCAGGGTAGCATATGGCTAGAGTCCTATAGGCCCTAGGGCCAATAACCTCTTACCTACCTATGAAGTGATACACACCCACATGTACTTGTTGCAATAATCGATATGTGAGGTTGACTGAGTGTGATTGTGAATGTGTTGGTGAATATGTCAGAGTTCAGTATATGTGTGATAGCTTAGTGAGAAACTGTTTCTGTCATGGTTTTATGTGTCCTAGCTGTGATCCCAGCAAAAGATGTGTATGCAATTGCTAGGCAGAAAAAGCAGTATGCCATACGGTCTGACATAGTCCCTTGTTGTCGACTGGTGTGTCCCATTGTAGGCTAAAGCAGTACATGTATGCTTATTGGGTGTTACTGCTGGTGAATCCAACTCCAGTATGAACTGTAGTACTATCTGAAGCTGTATGCCTAAACAGCACAGTATGGTGTATGCACATTTATTGGAACCACTGTTATGTGTTTTCCCTGTAGTCCTCACAGATTACATACCTCAGGCATAAGGTCTCGTAACTACTGACACACAGTACTGTATGGTACACAGGTAAAGGTCACCTGGGTTGCCATACCTTTGTGTCTGTTATGTATGTCTGCTGTGTGTGTGGGTATGCCTGTACCATGGCCTCGGTCATGTGTGTGTTACAGGATATAACTGCATATCTAGCAACATGTATAGTCTAGTACAGCAGAATGCCACCTATATTAATGAATGTGCACATATGTTAGGCAGGGGTCTGCCATCAATGACTAGTGTGGTATACTGGTAAAAGTGTCAGTGGACTTTACAATCATTGCAATGGATTACATATTTCATGATGCATTAGCATGATATGTACCTCCTGTGGCTAGGTGGTGCATTATGTCACATACAGTGTGCCATGTACTGTTGTATAGTCTTACATACTGTTTTAACTTTGTTGCTGTGCAAAACATGGTTTGATATATAGAGTGTGCCAGGCACTGTCAGGCATCTGTGGGTTGAGAACTGATATGTGGTATTGAAGTGTGTATCTTCTGACAGCCAATAGGTTGCTATATATGGCAGTTAATTGATATCTGTACTTTAGAATGTTACGTGTGCCATATGACTTGCTCACCCATTTTGTTTCATTGTCTTCCAGGGTAATGTCCCACCATCATAACCCTGCATATAGCACGGCAGAGGAGGAAGCCATCACAGCGAGCCTGGTGCAGCACTATGCGCTGCTGTTCTCCAGAACCAGCCAGGACCAGCATAAGCGGTCTGCGCTGTGGCAAGATCTTGTCCGTAGGGTAAATGACATAGGCATGCATAACTGGATATATGAGCAGGTACGCCATCACTGCAGTGATTTAATTAGACATGTCCGGCCGCGTGCGGCTGATATCCACAGATAACAGCTTGCCACAGGTGGGGGTGTAGCCATCCATCCCCCCTCACCAGAGTGGAGGAGCTGCTCCTGAGCCAGGTGGCTCCTGGCCAACAACAACCACAACAAGTAACATGTATCATCATGGAGGCCAGAGCCACCCAGCAAGCTGACATGGACCATGCAGGTAACATGGCACAGCTGTAGAATACTGTTACCTCTATTGGTAGAGCATGCTTATGTGAGATGTGTACTGTGTAGTTAGACGATGTGGTGCCTAGTGTTGTGCAATGCTAATTATTAGGAATATAATCTGTAGGCCTGTGACTGCCAACCGTTGTACTACTGTAAGAATGCAAACGCACAGTAGCAATGCCACAGTTGTTGCCACTGACAAAGTGTCTGATATCCTTGTAGGTCCCTCTGGTGTGACAGCAAGGCAGCAGAGCCATGTTGGTGAGTGTGTTATACCTTTAATATTGCTAATTAAATGTGCATGTCATAGGTGAGGTGTAGGCCATGTACACGTAACACACCTACGCATAATGCATGCTGTGCATGTTTGCTGTGAGACTATGCACATCCTAGTAACATGGGTAGCTGCCTAAAACACATACAATACACAGAGCATCCCACACAATTGTGGCAACACTGTAGTGGACATTGGATAGGCAGAGTCGATCCACATGCACACAACATACACACCTTTGTCATACACAGTACACGTTAACATGCTACACATGGCATATTCAGACACCCGCTGTAAGGTCACACTACAGTATCCCAAACCTCATCCACACAGCACACATAATATACCTGAGGGGTAGATCCTCACATGTGGCTGTGCAACACTTTTCAACACATAACACATTCATGTTAGGCAATGCCCCCTATTGGGCACCTCACAAACCCATGTAACAACTGGCAGTGAAATGATGAATGTAGCCATGGTACTGCAGTTCAGGTACAGCATGCTATGTGCTGGTCTGGCACACATTAGTAGCCTTGAGTGACCACATGATGCTGCATGATGATGGCTCATGGTACTACACCCCATCCAGTTACAGTGGCCACAGTACTACATATATCATGAATTGCTATGCACCTCAATGTTGTGTATATGCAGACATATGTACCTATATACAATATGTATAGCAATCACCATTTGTAGAACGTGACACACATATGTCTTGTAATGCTATGGGGTGTATAGGTCACATGACACACATTGTGTATGTGTGATGTTTCATGTTGCAGTTGTGTGGTAGCATGCCATGACATGGCTGGCACTGGCATGTCCACAATATGTCCAACACTCACCATAACCACTGTACAATGGCTATGTTGAGCAATAGTATTCAATCAGGCATACATACACCACTCATCCTGTGTGTATACATAGCATGCGTGTGCTACACCTGTGTCCACAATTATCTGCTAAAGACACAGATGCTCTAATCAGAAATGGATATCTATGTGACACACTGATACACATCCAGCCATGGTATGTATACCTGTGACTGATGGTGCACATGACATTGCAGGGCTTTTAATACCTGCACAGCAATGTTGTGTCCATGTACACATTGCGTTCCAGGGTGAGGACATTCACTGAACAAAACACACATGCATCAAGGCCATGTATACTGTTATTAGCAAGGACTGTTTACACTCACACTGCATGCTGTTGAGCAACATATGTCCTGCATGCTGTCATGTTTGATATAAATGTTTGGCTTGTGATACTGTACCCCAACATTACACGCTGTTGAGTATGTTCGTGATTGCTGGTGGTGTGTGTGTGTGTGTGTGTGTGTGTGTGTGTGTGTGTGTGTGTGTGTGTGTGTGTGTGTCTGTTCTAGTGAGGAGTGTATTTGTGTGCATGTGTGCATGTGTTCATGTGTTCATGTGTGCATGTGTTCATGTGTGCATGTGTGCATGTGTGCATGTGTTCATGTGTTCATGTGTGCATGTGTTCATGTGTGCATGTGTGCATGTGTGCATGTGTTCATGTGTGCATGTGTGCATGTGTTCATGTGTTCATGTCTGCATGTGTGCATGTGTGCTGACATCATGTACAGGTCGTAAAGTGTGTTTCCTGTCTCCCTCTCACAGGTGCTGATACTGGGCTGGTTCAATGCAGCAGGGAAACTGATGTCACTGAGCATGATAGTGACAATGATGATAGGTGTGTTAAGGCACAGGCATGTTTGCCAGGGCCTATCGTTGGGACACCAATTGACACTACACAAGTGTCCACCCCATCCATGCACACAGTCATACTGCCAATACATCCGTCACCAATGCCCTTAGCAGAGGGACAACGTACAGCCTGCATTGGCCAGGACAGTGTGGTATCCATGGCAGATGCATCCTGACACAGCAGCCATACCCAGATGTCTGTAAGGGTACCACATAGGCAGATGTCCATGGGGTTCTCGTCGGAGCACTGCTGCCCATCATGCCACTGGCAGATGTGCCACAGGTCTAACAACCTCACGCATGTTCCAGGCTGTCATGCAGGCACAGGCACGTATGGAACGGTACACCAGACAGGGACTGAGGGCACAGAGGGCACATGACACCGCCATAATAGACAGTATCCGTGACCTAGCTGGTGCCATCCACAATTACACTGAAGTCACTGATAGACATTGGGGAGAGACATTAGATGTCCTCCGCAATGTCATGTCTATGTGTCAGGACAGTGCGGGACGGTTGAGTCATCGATGTGGACGTATGCCAGCAACATCAGCAGCTGGCAGGCACTGCGGACGTCCCTCAAACAACAGCTGCTCCCGTAATGCCAGTACCAGCCCCAGTAATGTTGGGGGTGGGCTGTCCATAGAACGTCCTAGAAGACCACGTCCATGTGGCTCTGGACAGTCCCGGCAGGGACCTGGGTCCAGTGTACATCCATCTACCTCTGGGGATAGTACTCAGTCTGGCTTGGTACCCGATAATGTCAGTAGCACCCCTGCCAGGCACAGGTACCGTATCTGTTGCCAGAGACGGTGATCTGTAAAGCCTCGGAGGTACAGTCTGTGGCTGTCCCACAAGTACCCGTGTGTGGCAGCCACATGGTGGAACTGTGTGCATGCAGACACACACACACATAATCCAGACACCTAGGGCTAACACATACCCACACACATTATATCAACATTGGCCCATACCATTATTCTTGCCCCTCACACACACACACACACACACACACACACACACACACACACACACACACACACACACACACACACACACACACACACACACACACACACACACACACACACACACACACACACACACACACACACACACACACACATACATGTCAATTGGATGGCTCACTGTAGGCCTCTGGCAGACCAACAACACACCCTGTGCATATGATGAAACCTGTGCCACCTCCTGTCATCTGTAACATTGATGCAGGAACAGGGTACCATGGTGCTGATGCACAGGGTGTCTTTATAGCAGTATAGCAATGTTATCATGTTGTCAGCAGTAGATTGTAAAGATATGCTTGAAGGTGTAGCTGAGCAGGCATGATGCAGTAAAGCTATGATTGTCATTGTAGTGTTGTTTACACCAGTGTTAGTTCCAACTGTATATTGTCCACCCACGTGCCACTTGGCTGATGTGTGCAGTATTGGCAGCATGTGTTAGAGAGTGGACAGTATGATTGGGATGTGTGTAGCACATATTTGCAGATGTACAGTTGTGGAAATGGTGGAGGTGCACTGTCTGCATGTACGTGCATAGTGGACACATGGGCAGGGTGACATGCTCTGTATTACACAGAAACACTCCATAGTTTCTATTGGTGGCCAGTACGCATTGTACTACACACATTTTGAAACCTGACTACACGTGTGTATGACATGGTTTGACACTGTGCTGTGGGTGATACTGTTACTATCTGTCATTGTTTTGCATTCTGGTAGTATACATGACTGCAACAGCCTGACCATAACCAATCGTCCTAACAACTGACACACAGATGTAGGACACACAGCAATATTTGGATCCTTCAGGTACTATACTATGCCAGTAACCAGTGGTATTCAGCTGCACCCATTACTGAGACCACTCCTGTTCTGCATATGGCTCTCTTAGGTACAAGCAATCACAGTAGGGATATGTCTGTCCATGTGTGCTAATGCATACTGCGGCCTATACTGCATTCTCCAGGTGACACACACATCCTCCACAAGGGTATCATACAGACAGATACCTGTTGTCAAACACATGCTGTAAGGCTATAGGCGAAACTAAGCATAGTCATCCACCTTTACGGAACATAGTATCCCCACAGTACCACATAGGTAATAGCCACCAACATCATGAACAGGTACCGATGTGTACATGCAACCTAGTGTTACGTCATCTCTCCTTTGATAAACACATTCCCTAAGGTATCCCTCGGTGGATCACATAAGCAATCAGGGGTCTGCATGTATGTCCACAAAGGTTGTTGTACACCTATAATGCATAGTCATCACTGACAGACTCTGCTGCGTTTGAACAGGTCTGACATATACCTCGGCCATAAACCCTCACACACACAATTCAGTAGAAACCATAATGAGTGTGTGTGACACGGATGACCTAGACCAGGCATCACTGCAGTGACTGGCCTTGTCACAAGCATACAGATGTGACCTAAGGTCTGTGAAGCAGCAGCACAGCTTGGCAAAGATGCCAACTGTGTACTTGGATAAAGCAGGGTTCCCACACATGCAATACTTGAGGTAACATGTACGCATATGTATTTGCCTCATAGCCACCTCACATGTGCAATGTCTAAAGATATGTCATATGGTAGTAAAAGCAAAACACCTAACACAGTCACCAATTGCAAGATTCAAACCCCTACCTAATTACTTCAGGATACTAGAGGAGTACACATCAACACATCATGCTATACACATTACTGGGAAGTATCTTTTCCACAGGTATATTTGTAGGATGGTGACATAATCAGACTTGCCAAAGAATAGTTTACCACTTTTAAGGGGTTTTACTACTCTCCAAAAAGGTTGCGCCTCTCCAAGGAGATCACACACAAACACAGCTGTCAAGTGCAGGATTCAAACTCCTACCTAACTACTTCATGATACTAGAGGAGTACGCATTAACACGACGCGCTATACACATTACTGGGAAAAATCTTTTCCACAGGTATGTTTGTAGGATGGTGACATCATCAGACATGACAAAGATTTGTCTACCACCTTTAAGGTGTTTTACTACTCTCCAAAAAGGCTGCTCTTCTCCAAGGAGATCACACACGAACACACGCACAGTTGTCAAGTGCAGGATTCAAATCCCTTCCTAACTACTTCATGATACTAGAGGAGTACACACTAACACAACACGCTGTACACATTATTGGGAGAAATCTTTTCCACAGGTATGTTTGTAGGATGGTGACATCATCAGACATGACAAAGATGTGTACTTTTAAGGTGTTTTACTACTCTCCAAAAAGGTTGCTCCTCTCCAAGGAGATCACACACACAGGTGTCAAGTGCAGGATTCAAACCCCTACTTAACTACTTCATGATACTAAAGAAGTACACACTGGTACGACGCGCTATACACATTACTGGGTTTTTTTTCCCACAGGTATATTTGTAGGATGGTGACATCATCAGACTTGACAAAGATTGGTTTACCACTTGTAAGGTGGTTTACGACCCTCCTGAAAGGTTGCTCTTTCCCAAGGAGACCACACACAAACACACACACACACTTGTGAAGTGCAGGATTCAAACCCCTACTGAACTACTTCATGATACTAGTGGAGTACGTATTAACATGACGCGCTATATACATTCCTGGTATATTTGTAGGATGGTGATATAATCAGACTTGACACAGATTAGTTTACCACTTTTAAGGTGTTTTACTACTCTCCTAAAAGGTTGCTCCTTCCCAAGGAGACCACACACAAACACAACCTTGTCAAGTGCAGGATTCAAACCACTACCTAACTACTTTGTGATACTACAGAAGTACACATTTGCACGCCATGCTATACACATTACTGTGAGTTATTTTTTCCACAGGTTTACTTGTAGGATGGTGACATCATCAGACTATACAAAGTGGGTTACATTAGGTGACATTAGGTGGGCTACATTGAAAGAATGTCTACACACTTTGGCCATGTCATCATCAAAGGGGTGTGTACTATCTACCTGTGTCCCCAGGGCCATAATGACTTTCTCCGTACATACTGGATTACCACCTATGTGGTAATTTGTGTGCACTTTGTTGTACCCAAAGGGGATGACTATGCATTCTTTGGCATTCAGCTTGAGGGCATTGTTTTGACACCAGGTATCTGTCTCTGTAAGACACTTCTGGAAGATGTCTGTGTTAGCCATGCAGTTTATTATGGACCACAGTTACCGTTCATCTGCAGACCTGTTCAGCCATACACCTCCCATGCTTGCCTGTACCTCTTAGCAGTATCTACCAAACAAGTAGGGTCCCAGGACCAGGACTTGTGGGATGCCATTTGTGACTGGCTTAGAGTTGGACATGGCACCAGCAACTCTGAACATGTGTGTTTGATCTGTGAGCCACCTGGCCACCCATCCTGTGACATAGCTGTTAACTTTCCAGTTGGTACGCTTGTCCATGATGACAGAGTGGGGAATGGTGTGGAAGGTCCTTCATGAGGTCCGGGTGGGCTGTGTGGACTACTTTCATCTCCATCTATGTTCTTGGTAACTGATTGAAATAAGTAAACTAGGTTTGGGAGCCAGGATCTGACTTTAACAAGGCGAAGTTGTGGAGAGTCCAGTGTCTGGAGGTCTCCAATGTCTCTGTTTATGGGTTCCATTACAATTTGCTCAATAGCTCTGTAGACCAGGCTGAGTAGACATATTTGGCAATGGTGTCCATGTTCTGTTGTGGCACCCCCTTTCTGGAGCTGGATGACTGTTTGTGTATGCCATTCTTTGGGTACATAGTCTGTGGTACGCTTGTGTCTGGACAGTGAATGTGAGTGAGGGTCCAGTTCCTCATGGGCCTAGTGTATGACACAGCCTGGGGCACCATCCAGTTACATTGATACTGTGTTCTCAGCTTTGGTGAGGGTTGTCTTTACCTGCATGTCCATGACGTTTGGGGCTCTGCATCCTTTTGTGATGGACACAGGCCCTTTTGGGTGTGATGGGGGGGGTGTTTACACTGAACTTGTCCCCCTGGATATGGGCAATGAAAGTTGGTTTGGTGTATTTCTTTCCTTGTTTCAGTAGCTGACAGCATATTTGGAAGTTGACACCTACATGTCTGGTGTAGCTACCGAAGGCTTTGTGGTTGTTATTCTTACATTCCTTGGCTATTTGTCTTTAGAAACTGCCCTTGGATTATTTTATGAGCGATCATTGTTTCATCCTGATAATGATCAGTGATGCATTTCCTTTAGTGAAGTTGTCTCTGTCATGTGTTTGTTTCCTCCTTCTGTTGTCTAGCTTATTTATGGGCAACAACCACCTGATTGTTGTCCTATTTTTGGAGGTGTGCATCTTGGTTTTATTTGTGATGTCTCATTCCATACATCCCTGTAGATGCTCATAGGATGTACTTGTAAATGATTCTGCGGATTGTATACCATTATCCTATAGCAAAAAGGCTTTGGAATGCTCCACTTTGGTCTTGGGAAGTGTGCAGTTTGCTTTTGCAAATGTCTTTACAGTGGTTTCATTGACTGGGTGGGGGGGCCGGATGTGGATGTCCAGTGTGATTACTTCATGATCTGATATTACCAGCGAGGGGTTTATCTCTGTAGTGGAACACTGGTACCCCATGTTGGTGATGATCATGTCCAGTATGTTGTCACTTCTAGTGTGCATGGTGACCGGCTGTTCCAGGGTGTTAGGGTTTTTAAACTCTAGGAAACATTGGGCAAAGGACGTTGTACACATGTAATTCCGCCACTCACTGTTTGGGTAGTTGTAATCTCCTCATATAATGGTATTTGATAGGACCTTTATACTTTTCACTGTTCTCCGGAATACTGAGTGAGGTTCCTGAGACAAGGTACATGATCTGTAGCAGGCTACAATCTGATGGGCAGCTTTGGCCAATGTTAGTTGCACTTGCATGGTCTCCAAGGCCTCATGCTGTGCCACTAACCTGAAGGTGTGGGTATCCATAGGGTAAATGGGTACACCCCTTCCTTTTGTATTTCACTCGTGGTTTTGGGTCTAAAGGTCAGAGGGATTGTGAGTGTTTTACGTGGACCATATCCAACAGCTCTGTGTTTGACATAACTTTGTATGTTAGGCAGTGAACACCTCTGAGTAGGCGATACGCAAGGGAGTACGTATGGAGCATTTTGAGATGGTCTGTGTATGGCATGTATTTCAGGCCGCTAATGCTCTTTGTGTGGTATTGCTGCTGGCTTTCCAGTTGTTGTAGTTGTCTTGTGAGGTACATAGCAACAGTGGCATTGTACTCTATTATAGTTCTAGTGAGTGATGAGTGGAGGGGAACATTGTCCTCGTCTATTCTGCATGAGATGCATTTTGTGATGAGGTGTGCCACATGAGAGGGTTTCCTGACTACTGTGGGAATGTGATTATCACAGTTGTATCCACTGTCCACCTGTGACCCAAGGTCTCTTGTCACACTTTCAGTGTGAAGTATACTACCACCTCTGTTGTAGTTCTTGGCTACAGAGTTTTTAACATAGGGGATGAAAATCCACCTTTTGGAATTGAGCTAGAGCCCATGGCTTTGACAACAGCCATCTGTCCCAGTGAGGCCATTTTGTAGGATGTCCTCATCTTTTGTGTTTGCCATTATGGCTCCTGGTTTGCAGTTCTCTGGAAAATTCAGCTGCCACAGACCTGCCATGTTCATGTTTACTTCAGGGAAGTAGATACTACACAGCCTGGGAAGTTATCTGGTCCCATGGCTGCTGTGATGCTGGCTTTGGAGAGTGTTTATTACCTGTGCAGCCATGATGACAGCAACTTTGCAGTCTTCCGTTATAGAGATGTGCTCTTTCATGGGTGAGAGGGGGGTACAGTTAACAGTGATCCTATCTGCCAGGATGTTGGCAATATCAGTTGGCTCTGTACATTTACTGCCATTGCGCTGTAACTCGGAGCAGATCTGAGTGTAACCATGACATGAACCTGTCTGTTGGGCAGAGATCTCCTGAGTAGACAGTATGCCACAGAGTACAGATTGGGTTACATTCAGTCTTGTTGCATGGGGTGACTATTTGAGGCCAGTAATTCTCTTGTTAAGGTACTTCATTGGTCTTTCTAGCTGCTGAACATGCCTAGTCGGATTCATCGCAAGTGTGTTGTGGTACTCTGCGACAGGTCTGGTGACTGCTGAGTAGTGGGAACCTCCTTTGACCTACATGCACAGACCTTGGCAGTTTGTGTGAACACATATCATGATTTTCCAACCACTTTGTGAATGTGTTTCTGGAAGTAGAGATGACTATCCACATTTGTCCATAGATCCCTAATTATCACATCCGTATTTAGCCTAAGTGTGTGAGCATGCCCAGTATGACCTTTCAGTATGTTGCTGCCTGACATTTGGTTCGTTTCTTTGTGTGTGAGCATGCCCAGTATGACTTTTCACTGTGATGCTGAATGGAATCCACTACATTTGTTGGAGTGTGTGAGCACGCCTAGTATAGACATTTATACTATATGCGTATGGAAAATCAAGTTGTATTTTTACAGCAGGGCTCACCTTTGTGTCATAGATCAACAGGGATCATGCTGTGCCTGCAGGGCTTCCATGCGACACTTTGCATAGACTTACCAACATTTCTACATACAGGGAGAACAGCTATTCTTTGTACATTTCTACCCGGGGGGGGCACACCTGATTGTTACTGTGGGTGTACATAGGATGTGGGTTTCACCTGACACTTATACACATTTGCTATGCCTGCACTGCTATGTACAGGACACCATTTCAGTCTGTACTGTTGCCTATCGTAGTGGCTTGAGGCATACTACTGTACTACAGATGATGGTGTCCAATGTCACGTATATTACACTGCGACTTCATAGCCTACACAACCCACATCACACTGCCTAGCCTAATGTTCTTGGTCTGCATAGGTATGTGGGGGAGGTTACCCATTTGCCTCTTTAGGGGCATGATACTGCATTTCTTTGTGTTTGCATTAGTGTACAATTGTCTTGCTGTGTCTGTGCCACTGAAATGCTATAATGGCTTAGTGGTTCAGTACTGTGACTATAGTGCACAGTATCCTGGGTTCAAGCCCTGTCATTGCTTTTTATTGCCATGCTGGGCAGACCAGACTGCTTAAGGAACAGTAAAGCAGATATGAGCATGTTTAACTGACTTTGGCCAACCTTGCCCAATGTTGCCCAACGTTGCGCTAGTTGGCATGAGCAATTTTGTTTACATATACTAGATATTTGGTAAAAGCTGCTTAGCACTGCTTTATATTGCTTAAAACATGGCAATCATGCCTCAGGTGGTGCTGCAGGGCTACCTATGTTGGATGCACATACTACACTCCCTATACATGTTTGGAAACAGGTAGTGTCAAGTTAGGCATCCCTATTATTTTATGTGTGAGTCATAGGGAGGTATCATTTCCAGGCTTCCTACTGAGCCAGTGTATGTGCTATGCATTGCCTCTTTGCCAAGGCAAAGGCATACTGGGCACGCCTCCTTCTGCCTACTGGGGCAGGCTCAGGTTGTTCCTCCTCTGAGTCACGCTGTGCCTGTGCAGGCCTTGGCAATGGTGGGGGGCTGTTTGGCCCTGCCACATGCTGTTCCTGCTGTAGCTGTTTTCACAGGATCATATTGTGTAGCATGGCACATACCATGACAATTTGGGTACATGTAGTTGGTGAGTACTGCAAGGCTCCACCAGATGCGTCCAGGCAACGGAACCGTGACTTGAGCATCCCAAACACATGCTCTATTACATTTTGTGTTTGTGCGTGTGCCTCATTATGGTGTTCTTGTTCAGGTGTGTGTGCATTTCTGATGGGTGTCATCAGCCATGGCTCCAGTGCGTATCTAGCATCCCCCACTAAGTGACCGTCAGGGATGTCCCCATTGGCAAATGTCTGGTACAGCTGCAACAGATGGCAGATATGGGAATCGTGGTAGCTTCCAGGGCAGCCAGCACACACATTCAGTATTATGCCTGGGGCATCACACATGACCTGGGAGTTGATGGAGTGGAAGCCTTTGCGGTTGATGTAGGCCCTACCCCGCACACCGGCTGGTGCTTTGATGTGTATGTGCATGCAGTCAATCGCACCCACTACCTCAGGGTATTCCGCTATTTGATGGAAGAGATGCATGTTGCTGGCCAATACCTCACGGGAATTGGGGAAATATACATGATCCCCGACATGCGCTGACATGGCATTCAGGAACTGGTGCAGTACCCTGGATGCTGATGCCTGTGAAATCCCCATCATATCACCAGTTGGTCTCTGGTAGGTACTTGTTGCTAGTATTCTTAGGCCAACACATACCTTGGTTTCCACTGGGATGGGTTCCCCTCTGTTGGTTCTGTGTGTGAGGCGTGGCCTGCACAGCTCAACAATTTGCTGCAGGAGCTCTCTGTCCACTCTATAGCGCTCCACTATCTCCAGCTCATGTAGACCCTTGTAGGTTACCCTGGGTCTGTACACTCTTCTCCGTCTCCTCACTGTGGGTTGCTCAGCAGCATTCACAATGGGACCACCCTCAGCATCTTGCACGTCACCTTATAATAGCAATGGCAGCCCCTAACATTCTTTTGACTCAGTTAAGCTTTTTAAGTTTTCACTTCTCTTTGTAGACTGCAGTGTTGCAGTGTTTCTGAGAAAAACATGGGGGAATGCTGTGTGCAGAGTTTTAAGTGCTGGGCTGGGCTAGGCTAGTGTACTGCCTGTGTAATTGGCTGATTCTGATTGATTTCACCTGGCAGCTCTGCTTGTTCTCCTTGGTTAACTTCCTACTACTTTATTTCCTTTCTTTTCCCATTTCTGTTTCCACAGGGGGCAGCACCACACAAACAAGCACAAACAAGCGCACATGAGCGCACACGCATGCACACAGCCTTATACAGCCTTACACAGGCTTACACAGGCTTAGGTGGGTGCACAATCGTGCATACACGCTTAGACTGCCTTACACAGGCTTACACAGGTGCACACACGTGCACACAGGCTTAGACTGGTTTACAGGCGCGCACAAACCCGCACACAGTGTAATCAGTTTTGCAAGAAACTTCAGTGATAGCACAGTGTACACCTTCAGTTTTTGGGTTTCACTTTAGACAACTGTAGACATGCCTCTTCCAGTCCTGAGTACCTCATAGCAAACACATGACACTCTGCTCCAATAAGCTTACAGTCTTTTTGATACATACCCCCTCATGATGTCACCTATCTTCTACTCTGTTACTCCCCTAATCCTACTCTTACACTCTAGGGACATGGTTCACATGGCAGGGAAATTTGGGATTCACTATCCTTATACTCATTTGCATAGGATTGCCTACTAATTCTTGGTTACATCTGTCAGACTGAGCTTCCCCCCTTAGCAACCACTACTCAGTTGCCATGTTGCCTTCAGCCAGCCATTTACCTGCATGGCAGATGAATATTTTGAATAAAATACCTATTTGTGGCTTTTATTTTTTGTTTTTAGGGTTTTTAGAGTGCCGCACATTTCCGCGGCACTGCGCTACACTTAAACATCGGAGATCGAGGGAAAAAAAACATTTTTTTATTATTTTGCAATGGATAAAAATGCCAATGGCCGTATATTTGGCCATTGGCATGCTTCCTCAACTGGATGCATCCTTTATTTGGAGCTGTCATAGCTCCGTTTTGCTATTTGCAGAACAGTACTCAGTTGTCAACCGAGTACATTTCTACAAATAACACTACTCTTACTCAGACAGGTTAGTGTTTCCTGGATTGCACATTTACCTCATTTGCACTTTTAGCAACAAATGAGGTAATTTGCATAAACTAACCCTGTCCGTGCAAGAGTCGTTTTAGGAGCTCTCTTGCATGCCCCTGCCGACTGTTCCTGGATCGCTCGGCAGACATGTTGGCTTGCTGGAGTCTTACTCTACTCTTAGACTCTGTGCAAGCCTTTGTGAATCTGACCCTATGAATGTACCAACTATTAGCACAGTAAATAATACTTCTTACTGATAAGATTTCTATTTGTACAGTTTTAATAGTTTTTATCATTCACAAAATACTTACATTTGTTTGTCTTATGCTTTTGAGTATTCAGAAACTTTTCTGGATTACAAGAATGTATGTAGGCTGCTAGGGCTGCTACATTTCACACCACATAGGTGATAATGAATTCTTCCAAGATTTGAAAAACAAGATAATTGAATTCAAATTTTGGATTAGTAGGAGGTAGCACTGTAGACAGACCAAGATGGCTGACCAACCCCCTTGCTTCATCAGTGCTAGGTTGAAACCTGTATTAAAGCTCTTTAATTTGAGTCTCACCATTGGCTATATCCTAGACAATTTTAGAACAGCCATTGTCATGACCTTTGATAAGGGGGTAACAACCACAGACCCTAGAAACTACAGATTCATCATCCTTACTAGCCTTATTTGTAAAGCAATGTGACATGTTATCTGTGACATCACTAATTCAGACATTGATAATAGTAAAACCTAGAGCCATATCAGTTTAAATTTATCATGGGCAGATACTGTCTTATTAAGTTCATAAACATCTTTGAAAAGGCTAAAACAGCAATTACTGGTTGTAAACTGCAGACAATACATCTATAATTGGCTAAGACATTTTATTTACCCTCCATGCAAGTATCATTAAACAAACTTGTTAACCTGAACATAAACCCATATGAAGTTGGATGGATAATAAATTAATGGAGGGACTCCATATTGTTAGATTAGTAAGTTCTACCCTTTAAAGAACAGTGCTTTAATGGGAGTCATGCAGGGCTCAGTTCTAGGCACCCTACTCTTTGGTATCTATTTCTTGGATCAATGAAACAATGTCCTGGGCTTATGGATAACAAAATTTGCAAACGATTGTAAACTAGGGATTGTTATTTATGGAATGACCAACTTGCAAATACTTAATTCATAGCTAGACTATGCAAAGAATTGGTGTAAGGACAACAGCCTCAAGCTAAATGCAAAAAGGTGTAATATAGACCACCTTGAAAAAAGTGATCATATCATATGGATGACAAAACCATAGAAACAGACATGGTCATCAGTGATCTGGGTTCCCTTTCGGATGATTGCCTTTCCTTTGACCATGCTGTTTTCACTGTTCTTATAAACTCCTATTTTATACAAATACCAATCAAATGCATCAAGATTAAAGGCGGACTTAATTATACTTTAGTCATCTCACATCTAACACATCATTGAATATGATGCCCCTTTGGTATGTACTTTTTGAACCATGTAATATAACCTAAGAGATCATGGCGATTCCTAACTCAAAAAAATCACAGGCCTCAGGTCTTTTATTTTTCAGAATAATCAGCCCTTTCCACGTTGTATATCTCACGTATCCTTATCTGTGAACTTTTCTTAACCTTTCATTCTATGAAAAACTCAACTCTCATTGACCTGGTACTTCATAAAATGAATGAGTCTTCAAATACGCATACAGATGACTTTATCTACACCATAAAATAATAGGTTCAGGTGTCGTGATAAACTTTTGCCTCAACACATTCTGCACCTCAGGAATAAACTACTACACATTAAACAAACAAGTGTTCAACAAAATTTAAGACCAGTCTAGGCAATTAGATGGGTATTCATAATGCTAGACTATATATGATTTACAGATTGGCTGCCTATATCGCCAATTCAACCCAATTACTTAATATGCTAATGAAAATAAAGCTATGAATTCTTTCAAATTAAAGATACTGGGCTGATTTTGTTTGCATATGTTTATAACAGATTTATGGAACATTGTGTTCTGTCTTGGTTTTGGCTTGCAAGCTGTATACAGTAATATAATAAAATTAAAAATGCTATCTATTCCTTACAAACACTACACTCTATTTTTAGTAGAGTCTTCTCCATCACTAGAACAGCCTGCTGAGCTAACTTTTGACAAATCATGTGATCTTACACTGTACTCTTTGCAGTTATACGTAGGTAAAATAAATAAACTTTAGTTGTTTTATTCCACAATTGAGTTTTTAATTATAAAAGGAATTATTTATTCAACTAAACATGATAATTTAGCCCTATAGTCTTGTCATTTAGTAATGGAAGCAGCAGTGAATCATGGGGTAATTGTTAGCAATAGAATTAATTTCAGGCATTACAACAATGATAGGAGGATGAAAGCGGGTAAAGAGTAAAAAGGTATCAGACATTTTGAGATGCTGATATATGTTCCGTTGAAACACCTACAGGATTGATTTGATCTCTACTATCAAAAATCAATGATGCACTGTTACTGCTAAAAATACTTGTGCATGGATATAAAGCAGTCAGTTTTTAATTTATAGATTTTGATTTGAAAGGGACATCTTAATAATGTTTAGGACATCTGCAGCTTTTTCGCATGGTGTTTGATGTGCAGTTCTGTTCCTACTGATATCTTTTGCTACTCTGGTAAATTCAGCAGTAAAATTTGAATATCTCCAAGTTAGATGGGTACATTTACGGAACTATAATAATATCCAGTCCTGTAAGCTTTTGGTTAGGGATTATATCTGACCATAGCACCTATTTTCAAAAAATGATTTAATGTATTAACATATTTCAGAATATCTTGGGGAGGGTGTACCAGGCACTCATTGACTATTGGTGTATAACATTCATAGTTAAGTTTATAAGACATTTACATCATATTTCTTTAGAGTAAATTTTCTTACCAAGTTGAAATCTACTATTATCTGCTTATTGTCTCCTCCTCCCTTTCCGTCCTTGCTTCTGCCTTCTTGTCTTTCTTTTCTTCATTTTTTGGTTACATTCTGGCCTAACATATTGCCATTCAGTTTCTTTTTACTCCTTTATCTTTCCACACTGTCATTTGTCTGCAACTGCCCCCAGCTACATACTCATATCAAAAAGTACACATATACATTTGTTGGAAACCTAATACCTCATTAAGATGAGCTCCTCTAGACTCAACACCATGAAATTCAGGCCGTTTTCCATATATTAATATATCCTTGGGGAAGTTTATGAGTGTCAGGTGGAGAAGGCCCCTAGAACACTTTAACTTACTCATTTTATCTCACAGACTGTTATATTGATGACACAAACTGCAACAATATGTCATGAGACCTTTATTTTCTCTGTACACATTCTGGTTCAAAGACACGGTTTAGATCTATGCATTCTGTTGTCAACTGACTATCAAGATATGCATTATACTTTTCAAGAATTTAGAATGTGGTTGGAAAACATGATTCTTATAGCATCTCAGTAATGCCCATTATTTGAATGTATGAGTCCCCAAAGGAAAGAGTGGATAAGAAAAAGAAAATGACTGTTTGTTAAATGTGGGTTTCAGTAGGCCCTACTGGTTGCACTTACATACTTAATTTATTTATCTCTAATATCACTGTACATTGAAGAAAATAAAAAATGTTATCAATGTTCCCACTAACATATGATTAAAAGAAGGCTGTTTGTTATATGAGAATAATCCTTTTTTGTCACTGTAACCACAGGTGCAGTAACATGAAACATTATAGAAAATATACTATGAATGTAATTTTGCACATTGATATAGTTCTCATAAATGAACTTCACTGAATGTGTTCTGCACTTTGTGTGTATAGAAATCATTTAAAATTTTTGAATTCACCACACTATAACCTGAATATCTAAAACAATAATCACATATGTATATTATTATACAATTTGGTAAAAAATATACCTTTTCTTTACTAAAGCCTTCCTGTTTGCATATTTCATATCTACGTATTCCAAGACATACAGACTAGCATTTTTGTATTTCAGAATATGGGAGCAGCCAAGCAAACCATTCACACAGGAATACACCGGGTTTTCTTTTCTGGTACACATTATTAGCATGCAATACTTATTTACAGTTTTGTATATTATAACACATTTCCATTGCAACATCCACTCAGCCTAAACTTTTAGCAAAAGTCAAGACTATAGACATTCAAGTGACAATAGAGGCTACTGAAGTAAATTATCATGACTTACCGAAATCATTACATAACATTATTAAATGCCTTTCAGTAGTATTGACAAACAAATGAAAAAAACATTCAGAGAGGGCTTTTAGGTTTAGTGCATGCATCAATGTGAATTTCATGCACTGTGTGTGAGAAATATGTGAAACGCCATATTGGTTTAATGTAAGATTTCCACTTTTGTCAGTCAAAAGTTAGCTAAAAGAAACTTACCAAGGGAAGTCACATCATAGAAACACCAATGATTTTTGAACTATTACATATTTTTTACAGAATTCCCAAAAACATTTGTACTTCAGTACCTATACAATAAACTCTAATGTCACGTAAATTAGGTGCATAGTCTACGTTTGTATGATTCTTCTTCTTTAATGTTCTTTGAAATGTATACAAGAAAATAAAGCACATGACCAAAGGTTGGTCTGTAATAGCTAAAACTGACTAAAAAACAATCTGACCACCACAGTTAAAACCATAAATGTAATACGCTCAAGTAAAATACAAACTAATTAAAACCAGATGAGCACTTTCATACAAACAATGTGCTTCATCAGATCCGTATTACAGAGGGAAAATAAAGATAGACAGTATACAATCAATCAGATACTGAATATTCAATGATGTAATGACTGGGCTTTTATTGCCGGTTTTAAAGGGACATTAGCATTAAGCCCCGGAGGTTATGTGCTTGCAAACATGCTATCCATTTCATTTCTGCTAACTCAGTCTTATTAATAATATCACCATCTCTAATGTTACATTTGACTTCCTCCAAAACCGTAAAGGTAAAGGAGTGCCCCTCATTCTGACTAATGTGTTTCTATAACACATTTAGTGGATTCTTCCTTCTAATATCACCAAGATGCTGTAGCACATGGTCTTTAAAGTGCTTGCTGGTTTTACCCACATAGAATGCCTGATAGTCCTTACAATTATCCAAATAAACAAGATTGCTGAATTTGCAATCTGAATAGAAATTAAAGGTGAACCTCTTAAACATCTTAGGATGTATAAAAACATTTATTACAAGACATAAAACTACAAGCTTTACAAGATTTAGAAGGGAACATACCCATTCTATCAGACAAATGCAGTTCTATCTTAAATTATCTATAACATGGTTGCCTCTTAAGAGATAAATTATTCCTAAATGTAAAGCACGGCTTATCACCCACAATTGCCCTCACTTTATTGTCTGATAAAAGAATAGGCCAATTTCTTGATATTATGTCACAAACAGTACTAACATTATTGATGTAAGTTAAAGACACATTACAGCCAGAACAATATGTACTCTGTCTGGAACTGTTCCCTGACATATGGTCTCCCAGAAGTAGACCTTAAGATTCATGTCTGAGATGACATGCGCTTAACATTACGCTGCCAATATCCCTTATTAACAAGATCGTAAATTAGTCTCTCAGAGGCCAGTAAACATTCATTTTCATCAGTATGAAGTCTCAACATCTTAAGAAATTGTCTTTTCATAACATTATTATAGGCATAGGTAGGATACATACTAGTCCTATGCAAAAGGCTATTCTTCCTACACACCTTCCTAAATAAAGATGATTCAGAAAGACCATTCTCTCCAATAATCAGAGTTCTAGCCAAAAAATCAATACTCTTAAAAGAATGTTGAACAGTCAGCTTAAAACAGGGATTATTACTCTCCAAATAGAAAACAAAATCATACAGAAGTTCAAGTGATCCATCCCATAAAATAAAAATATCATTAACAAAATGCGTATGAAAAATGAAATGATGTCTAAAAGCATGATTTGAAAAAACACATCACTTTGCCAATTGACCAACATCAAATTTGCATAACTATTTGCACAGGTCGTGCCATGGTTACACCCTGTTTTTGCCAAAAGAATTTATCATCAAAAATGAAAATATTATACTGCCAAACTAGTTCTCATAAAACAGAAGTTAATTCAATATGTTCATTTGAATAATCACTATTCTTATGTACGAAAGCCCTAACCAAATCCAGACCAAAGTCATTAGAAATAAATGTAAATAGAGTACAGATGTCCATTGTTACTAAAAGAAGACCTCTGCTTAGGCAACCAATATATTCAATACCTTCACCAAAAGTTACAAGAAAATCCTCAGTGTTGATAGGGCCTGCAGGAGCCTTAGCCAAAAGGTCCTTCAGTTGATGTTCAACAAATATCAAAAGGGGTTCCATAATCCATCCCCACCCTGATATGATAGGTTGCATTGGCGTGTTAAAGGAATCCTTGTGCACCTTGGGGAGACCATGAATGGAAGGAATTAGGGCATGCTCTACAAATAGATACTCATGCAACTCCTTAGTTACAGACCAGTCATTAAAAGATCTGTAAGTAAACACGTACTTCATGAATAGGCCTATTAACTTCAACTTTAGAAAGCTGAGAAAAGGTGGATTTGTCATTTAGTAGCTCATTTATGTGGCTAATATAAAAGCTGGTGTCCAGAATAACAATGGCCCCCTCCCTTATCAGCCGGCTGAATAGTAATATCCACTTTATCACATAATTGTTTCAATGCTAAATGTTCATCATAAGTCAAATTATAAAAACTCTTAGTCTGAGGCTTGCTAAGCTCAATACAAACTTTGTTCTCACAAATCTTAAGGAAGGCTTCAACTCTAGAGTTCAGCTGTAGATTAAATAAACTAGGTTTTCTGTATGGTGATTATTCACTGTTTTCAGAGGTGGAAAAAAGAATGTTTAATGCTACTTCCCTCGCAGACATTTTCAAATCAATAATAACAACACTAACCTTCGAGATTCTAGCAGGAATGAAGGATAGCCCTCTCTTAAGTAGAGCAGTCTGTGTTTTGGTTAATCCACATGAAGAAATATTAATTAGTGAAGCTTCCGTAGTGTTAAGAAATAATTCCTTTGATCGTAGTTCGTAGGAAAGAATCTGCCACTTATGTCCTCGGCTGGGAGACCACCCTCACCTCATAGTTTGAGGAAGTTTTGTTAGACTGATAGACATGGAAAACCTGAGGAGGAAGTTACAGCAGCATTGGAGGAATTCTTGGCTCTAGCCCCTCCTTCTGACTGCCAATTGGACATACTAGCCGGGAAAGGATGAACCACAGACAGATTCTAGCTCTTTGACTCTATCCAGTGTTTTATTCTGTACTTTATGCGAATGTTCAATAGACAATAAAGTACCATTATGATGAGATGGGACATTTAAACAACTAGATCTTCAAGCTGAACATTGCCAAACAAAAATATGGCCATTTTTAAAATCATTAAAAATCCTTCTTTGGTATTTTCTTTTTAAGTAAATGTAAACAATTGTCATAAGCAGCAACACTTATGTAAACAGTCTCAATTTTATCCAGAAACAAATCACTCTTGAATCGGGTAAGCATATCAGTCTGCAATTTATCAACCTTCTTAGCGAGTTCCTTCTCATTAGGTGTAAAAAAATCAATTAAGAGTCATATGTAGTTAAAACTGAGTTCTAAGTTTAGATCCTGCCACATCTGCAGCAATTCTGGAAAAGCATCACCCCACGTAGGCAGGTCTATATTATAACATTGAAGTTTTTAAACATCGAATGTTATAATATCAAACCCATAATGTTGAACACTGAAAACAGCGAAGGTGCAGGACACCGGATTCTTTCCCAGGGAAAGAATTTGGTGGACCATTGCTGTGGCTTAGCTGTTTTCAGCATTCGATATGTTGGAACGTTACGAGTCGGGTTCAGGTAAGTGTATGATTGTGTGTAGGTTAGGGTTAGGGGGTAGGTTAGGTGGGTTAGGGTTAGGGAGCGGGTCAGGTAAGTGTGTGGGTGTGTGGATGTTAGGGTTAGGGGGCTGGTTAGGTGATTAGGGTTTGGGTGCGGGTCAGGTAAGTGTGCGATTGTGTGTAGATTAGGGTTAGGGGTGGGTTAGGTGAGTTAGGGTTAGGGAGTGGGTCAGGTAAGTGTGCGGTTGTGTGTAGGTTAGGGTTAGGGGGTGGGTTAGGTGAGTTAGGGTTAGGGTGCGGGTGAGGTGAGTGTGCGATAGTGATGGACCTTAGGGTTAGGGATGGGTTAAGGTAAGTGGATAGCTAGTAGTGTATGTAAAGTTTAGTTTAGGTTTAGGTGTAGGAATTTAAGTGTATGTGTGTGGATTGCTGTTTTTGTGTGTGTTTGTGTTGTGTGTGTGTTTCTTGGAATAGTGATTTTTTTTCCCTGGGAAAAAAATCGTTATTCTGACTGTTCAATGTTTTCAGATTTCGGTGTTTGGGGTTTGATATTATAACATTCGATGTTTAAAAAATTTGATGTTATACTATAGACCCTAAGTAGGCATATGTAGTACACAGAGGCCCCTACAAACAATTCAATAATGTAAACAGGCCTCTAAGTGCAGACGTTGCCACTGAATTCTTGGGGGTCATTGCCCCCCTCTTGGGGGCTTAATCTTACTGGACTGGGTGATGTTCAGGATGAGACTACTGAAATGGAGGCTTTTTTTTCAATTCTTAAAGATTTTGAGAATATGCTCTATAAACTTAAGAGAATTCCGTGGCAACACCTGCATCCTAGGGGCCTCCATGTACTACATATGCCTGCTTATGATAATGCTTTTCCAGAATTGCAGTGGAAGTAGAAGGCTCTAAATTTAGAACTCAGTTTTAACTACATATGACTCAACTGATTTTTTTATACCTACTGCAGGAACTCACTGAGAAGGTTGATAAATTCCAGACTGATATGCTTACCAGATTCAAGAGTGATTTATTTCTGGATAAAATTGAGACTGTTTACATCAATGTTGCTGCTTATGATGATAGCTTGCATTTACTTAAGAAGAAGCTACAGAGGGATTTTAATGATTTTAAAAATAGCCATATTTTTGTTTGGCCATGTTCAGCTAGTAGATCTACTGGTTTAAATGCCCCAGCTCATCTTAATGATACTTTATTGTCTGTTGAACATTCGCATAAAGTACAGCCTAAAACACCAGAGAGAGTCAAAGAGCTATAGTTAGTTGTTCATCCTTCCCCAGCTATTATATCCAGTTAGCCGTCAGAAAGAGGGCTAGACCAAAGAATTCCTCCAATACTGCTTCAGCTTCGTCCTTGGTTTTTCCATATCTACCATTTTAATTAAACTCCCTCAAACTATGAGGAGAGGGCAATCTCCCAGCTGAGGATGCAAGCGATGGAGATTTTCCTACAAACTACAATCGAAGAAATTACTTCTCATGCCAGAGAAACTTTAGCAATCAATATTTCTTTGTGTGGATTAACTGAAGCACAGACTGCTCTACTTAATAGAGGGCTATCCCTTATTCCTGCTAGGTCCTTGAAGGTTAGTGATGTTATTATTAATTTGAAAATGTTTGCGAGGGAGGTAGCATTAAAATGCTTTTTTTCTACCTCTGAAAACAGTGAATGATTGCCATACAGGAAACCTAGTTTATTTAATCTGTAGCTAAACTCTACAGTTGAAGCCTTCCTTAAGATTTGTGAGAATGAAGTTTATATTGAGCTTAGCAAGCCTCAGATTAAGGGTGTTTATAATTTGACTTATGATGAACATTTAGCATAGCATTGAAAACAATTATATAATAATTTAGATATCACTATTCATCCAGCTAATAAGGGAGGGGTCATTGTTATTCTGGACACCAGCTTTTATATTAGCCACATGAATGAGCTACTGAATGATTAATAGGCTTATTCATGAAATACGTGTTTGCTTACAGATCTTTTATTGACTGGTCTGGTAACTAAGAAGTTGCATGGTTATCTGTTGGTAGAGCACCCCCTAATTCCTTCCATTCATGGTCTCCCCAAGGTATGACCTATTGTATTGGGGTAGATTATGGAACCCCATTCAATATTTGTTGAACATCAACTGAAGGACCTTTTGGCTAAGACTCCTGCAGTTCTTAGAGACATTGAGGATTTTCTTTGAACTTTTGGTGAATGTATTGAACATATTGATTGCCTAAGCAGAGGTCTTCTTTTAGTACCAATGGACATCTGTACGCTATTTATGATTATTCCTAATGACTTTGGCCTGGATTTGATTAGGGCTTTCCTGCATAAGGGTAGTGATTATTCAAATCAACATATTGAATTAATTTGTACTTTATTAGAACTGGTTCTGCAGTATAATATTTTTGTTTTCGATGATAAATTCTTTTGGCAGAAACAGGGTGTGACCATGGGCACACAATATGGAAATAGTAATGCCAATGTTTTTGCTTTTAGAAATAATTTCATTTTTATAAGTGTTTTATTGATGATGTTTTTATTTTATAAAATGGATCACTTGAACTTCTGTATGATTTTGTTTTCTATTTGGAGAGCAATAGCTCCTGTTTAAGTTTACGGTTCAGCATTCTTTTAAGGGTATTGATTTTTGGATGTAACTCTGACTATTGGAGAGAATGGTCTTTTTGAATCACCTTTATTTAGGAAGGAATGCAGAAATAATAGCCTTTTGCACCAGACCAGTACGCATCCTACCTATGTCTATAATAATGTTATGAAAGGACAATTTCTTAGGATGTTGAAACTTCATACTGATGAAAATGAATATTTGCTGGCCTCTGAGAGACTAAATTATGAATCTTGTTAATATGGGTTATCGGCAGCATAATGTTAAGTGTATATCATCTCAAGCACGAATCTTAAGGTCTACTTCTAGGAAATCGTTTCTCAGAGGGGGCATAGGGAACAGTTCCAGACAGGGGATGTACCGTTCTGGCTGTAATGTGTCTTTAACTTACAGCAATAATATTAGTACTGTTTGTGACATAATATCGAGAAATTGGTCTATTCTTTTATCAGATGATAAAATGAGGGTAATTGTGGGCGAAAAGCCATGTTTTACATTTAGGAATAATTTGCCTGTTGAGACAAATATGTTATAGATCATTTAAAAGAGAAGTGCATTTGTCTGAGTAAATGGATACTTTCCCTTGTACATCATGTAAAGCCTGTAATTTTGTCTTGCAATAATGTTTTTTTTACATCCTAAGACATTTAAGAGTTTCATCTTTAATTTCTGTTCAGATTGCAAATTCAGCTGTCTTATTTATTTGGCTAATTGTAAGGACTGTCTGCCATTCTGTGTGGGTAAAACCAACAAGCACTTGAAATACCTTGTGTAAGTTCTTAAACTTATTTCACTGAATTGCACTTCTGAAACACTTATAATTGTGCTGTATGGTTGATCTATTATATTTTTGCACTGTTATAAAGCTTTTTTTATTGTTTCACTGCATTTATGTACTGTTTTAAACTGTTTTAACATTACTTAACTGTAAACTACTTTTTCATACTGAGAGTTGTATTTTCTGTTTGTGATTGCTCTATCCGAACCTTTATGTACATTTTTTGTCTGTTAAAAGCATTCTCTAGTCTGCACCTTGATCTGTTTAAAACATTCATTTATTGGCTACAGCTAGGAACTGTAATAGTGTGCATTACTATAATTGTTTTTGTTTTATTTAAATTACTAAATGGCAAACTGCTTTTTCATACTGAGACTTGGATTTTCTATTTGTGGGTGTTCTTTCTATGCTTTTAAGGTGAGGTTTCTCTGTTCTGCTCAGGTGGCATAATCTTGATAGAGGCCTGTTGTGTAGGCTGGAAGTTTTGTTTGTGTTTCTGCCAGCCATTTTCTGCTGATTGTCTTCATTATTGAGAGTAACAAGGCCTCCTGACCTTCTGTAGTACGAGTGATTGGGTAATAGCAGGGGCTGAGGAGTAATCTGATCTTCCCAACTCTTCCATTCTTACTGCTATATAAACCCTGTGTTTTATAAAGGCTTTGCTTGTATTGTCAGGCTCTGGATTTCATTGCATAAGTGGAAATTCCTTAAGATTCCAAGAGCAGGCTAAGTTATTTCTTACACTTATTTCACTGAATTGCACTTCTGTAACGCTTATAATTGTGCTATAAAGTTAATCTATTATATTTTTGCACTGTTATAAAGCTTTTTTATTGTTTCACTGTATTTATGTACTGTTTTAAACTGTTTCAACATTATATAACTATAAACTGCTTTTTCATACTGAGAGTTGTATTTTCTGTTTGTGATTGCTCTATCCAAACCTTTATGTGCATTTTTGTCTGTATAAAAGCATTCTCTCGTCTGCTCCTTGATCTGTTTAAAACTGGCATTTAGTGGCTACAGCTAGGAACTGTAATAGTGTGCATTACTATAATTGTTTTTGTTTTATTTAAATTACTAAATTGTAAACTGCTTTTTCATACTGAGACTTGGATTTTCTATTTGTGGATGTTCTTTCTATGCTTTTAAAGTGAGGTTTCTGTGTTCTGCTCAGGTGGCATAATCTTGATAGAGGCCTGTTGTGTAGGCTGGAAGTTTTGTTTGTGTTTCAGACAGCCATTTTCTGCTGATTGTCTTCATTATTGAGAGTAACAAGGCCTCCTGATGTTCTGTAGTTCGAGTGATTGGGTAATAGCAGGGGCTGAGGTGTAATCTGATCTTCCCAACTCTTCCATTCTTACTGCTATATAAACCCTGTGTCTTATAACGGCTCTGCTTGTATTGTCAGGCTCTGGATTGCATTGCATACGTGGAAATTTCTTAAGATTCCAAGAGCAGGCTATGTTATTTCTTACACTTATTTCACTGAATTGCACTTCTGAAATGCTTATAATTGTGCTATACAGTTGATCGACTATATGTTTGCACTGTTATAAAGTTTTTTTTATTGTTTCACTGCATTTATGTACTGTTTTAAACTGTTTTAACATTACTTAACTATAAACTGCTTTTTCATACTGAGAGTTGTATTTTCTGTTTGTGATTGCTCTATCTGAACCTTTATGTGCATTTTTGTCTGTTAAAAGCATTCTCTAGTCTGCTCCTTGATCTGTTTAAAACTTTCATTTAGTGGCTACAGCTAGGAACTGTAATAGTGTGCATTACTATAATTGTTTTTGTTAAATTTAAATTACTAAATTGTAAACTGCTTTTTCATACTGAGACTTGGATTTTCTATTTGTGAGTGTTCTTTCTATGCTTTGAAAGTGAGGTTTCTGTGTTCTGCTCAGGTGGCATAATCTTGATAGAGGCCTGTTGTGTAGGCTGGAAGTTTTGATTGTGTTTCTGCCAGCCTTTTCTGCTGATTGTCTTCATTATTGAGAGTAACAAGGCCTCCTGACCTTCTGTAGTTCGAGTGATTGGGTAATAGCAGGGGCTGAGGAGTAATCTGATCTTCCCAACTCTTCCATTCTTACTGCTATATAAACCCTGTGTCTTATAAAGGCTTTGCTTGTATTGTCAGGCTCTGGATTTCATTGCATAAGTGGAAATTCCTTAAGATTCCAAGAGCAGGCTAAGTTATTTCTTACACTTATTTCACTGAATTGCACTTCTGAAACACTTATAATTGTGCTATACAGTTGATGTAGTATATTTTTGCACTGTTATAAAGCTTTTTTTATTGTTTCACTGCATTTATGTACTGTTTTAAACTGTTTTAACATTACTTAACTATAAACTGCTTTTTCATACTGAGAGTTGTATTTTCTGTTTGTGATTGCTCTATCTGAACCTTTATGTGCATTTTTGTCTGTTAAAAGCATTCTCTAGTCTGCTCCTTGATCTGTTTAAAACTTTCATTTAGTGGCTACAGCTTAGAACTCTATCCCACCCACCCTCCCTAGTGTTGTGTGTTTTTATACTCGGTGGCTTTTCAGTTGCCCTCCCATACTGTATATTTGATCTGTGACACTCCTCCCAGTCTAGTGTCATTAGTTCACTCAATCTAATAGAGAACATTTGTGAAGGCCAACCCACTCAGATTCTTAACATTGAATTAACTTCTGTTCCAGCTTTCTCCACTTCCACTTTAAGGAAAAAAGATTCTAAGCTTGCTTCCCCCCTTTCCTGTGGCAGGTCAGATATGGATTTGCTGTGTCCAGGACTGTTTGTGAACTCCTAAGCCCCCCCACACTTAACTGGGTTTAAACTATTCCTGGTGCCATAAAGTCTGTTTTTCAAAATTTCCCTTGCAACTAGCCAGCTTTTTAGTTTTAACACTCATCTGTTTCTTTGATCTCAGCACTTGTTCAGAACTCATTGTAAGGACTAAATGAGTTACAAATTACTACAGCACTCAACTTTCCTCACTTGTCTAGAGAAAAACAGTTTTTATTACATAATAAATAAGCACCTATTCAAGCATGTCTAAAGGTCAGCTCCCGGTGTTTTCTCCTGTCTACCTGATGAATCTAGGCATATTGAGACAATGCAGTAATTGCCTCATGTACACAGACAACCCTCTCCTCCTACCACCCAACACTACGACCTGTGAGAGATGCACTTATATAGCCAAACTGGAAGCAAAGCTCTCTTTACCAAAGACAGGCCTAGACAGTCAAGAGGAGAAGGTAAACACTTGCACCACACCACACTCATCACAGAGTCCCTCAAAACCTACACCACCAAAACACACACACAGAACCACAAAACACACCCCTACATTCACGGAGGCCCTCTGTACTAATCTACCCAAACAACAGAGACCTCCAAAGCAGAAATGCAAGCAACCTCCACCCCCCCAACACAACCCAAATGACACATAATCCACATACTCAGTGTGCCACTCAACTACAGCCCATAAGGCATAACGTACCCAACACTCTAGTCATAGGTGACTCTATAGTCAGGCACACTGATGTTCCACTCACCAGGCTAAACAAGGAAAAAGTTACTGTCAGCTGCCTGTCAGGTGCCAGAATCCGCCACATAATGCACTCACTCAGGTCACTCCACAACAAGTACAAATATGACTCTGTCATTGTCCATGTTGGTGTGAATGACCTGAGATGTACCTCCCTGGACTACATGAAAAGAGACATGGAGGAGCTCTCTGATCTTGTAGCCCTGGCCAGTATGACCCTAGCCCTGAGTAGCATCCTGCCATCTCCCAGAATGACACCACAGTACAAGGACAAAATGATTGACTTTAACAATTGGCTAAGCTTCTGGTGTCATTCTAAGGGAATCCAGTATCTGTCTGCCTGGGATGACATAATCGACAGACTACGCTGCTTTGCCAGAGATGGCCTGCACCTGTTGCCCTTGGGATTCCGGATACTGGTAAAGGCTCTTGCCACCCCTATAGTGCCTTTTATAGGCAAGGTTCAAATGACAAATTCACCACCATAACAGGTACAAGGAAGCAAAATCTGAGGGTAATGCAACTCAATGCTAGAAGTCTAAACATCAAAATGCACTCACTCGAGGCACTCCTTAAAATGGAGAACATTGACATCTGTGCAGTGACAGAGACCTGGTTCAAAGCTCCAGAGAGCACCCCTGCATTACCAGGCTATAATTCATACCACACCTTTCGGCCACCAAACCCAGACTGAAACACTAAAGGTGGAGGCGTGTCCATATTCATTAAGGATATCCACACCTCCAAGTTAGTTGCTCAGCATAATGCATCCAAGATTATCCAAGTGCAACTTACTCTGGGCAAAACCGCAATCCAGATTGTAGCTTGCTACAGACCCCCCACCATGCCCCAGGATTCCCACTCCTCTTTTCTTGATACACTGGAAAATATTAAGGTACAACCCAACACTCTAATAATGGGTGATTTCAACTACCCTACCATTAACTGGGAAAACTACTCATGTACCAACTCTTTTGCTCAACGATTTCTGGAAATCATCAATTCCAATGCTTTGGATCAACTTATCCACACCCCCACCAGAGGCAGCAATATCCTAGACCTGGTCATCACCAACATGAGTGACCGGTGTTCCACACCAGAGGTCATCTCCTCGTTGGTCAGATCCGACCACAAGCTAATCACCCTAGACATCCACATCCCGCTCCCACCCCCCATTAGGAAAACAACCGTAAAAGATTTCTCCAAAGCCAACTTCACGCTTCTTAAGACAGAAGTGGCAAACTTCATGACACCCATGCAGATGGACAATAAAGGTACAACTGCTGAATCCTACACAAATGCACTTTATAAGCACTTACACGAGTGCATGGATCGTGCTATCCCTAACAGAACCAAGATGCTATCCTCCAAAAAAAGGAAGCCAATCTGGTGGTCTTCTGCCATAAACAAACTCTACAACAGAAGAAAGAAACTGTTGCAAAAAAGAGTAAAATCCCATGATTGGAGGAACTCCCTGGTCAGCCTCAGTAAGAAGCTGAGATCCCTCATAAAATCCTCCAAAGCTAGTTATGAAAACAAAATTTCCACTGATTCTAAAGACAACCACAAAGCATTCTATAGCTATGTTAAAAATCTCAGTGACAACACTCAGATCTGCTCTGCGTTACAGCACAATGACACTAAATATACAGAAACAACTGATATTGCCAACATCCTGGCAGATAGGTTCAGTGCTAACTTTACCCCCCTCTCACCCCCTAAAGGGCCCATCTTTATACCGGAAGAATGCAAAGTTCCTGTAATCATGGCTGCACAGGTAAAAACTTCACTCTCCAAAGCCAAGAACACAGCATCCATGGGACCTGACAACATCCCAGGCTGCCTTCTACATGAATTACAGAATGAACTGGCACCCCACCTAAGTACCATGTTCAATCATAGCCTTACCTCAGGCTTTGTGCCCATTGAATGGCGCACCACGACAGTTATCCCACTCCACAAAGGGGTGGCCACAACAGACCCTGGGAACTACCGCCCCATTAGCCTGACAAGCCTTGTCTGCAAGGCCATGGAACGTATTATCATGGAACTCATAAACAAAGACACTGGAGATCTCCAAACTCTGGACCCCACACCGTTTGGGTTTGTAAAAGGCAGATCATGTCTCCTAAACCTGATAGACTTCTTTGAAGTAGTCATCAAGGCCATGGATGAGGGTAAGGTGGTTCACACAGCCTATCTAGATCTCGCCAAGGTGTTCGACACCATCCCCCACTCTGGAATTATAGATAAACTCACTAAACTAGGTATAAATCCCTATGTCAAAAGATGGGTTGCCAACTGGCTTACTGAAAGAACCCACACTGTGAAAGTAGCAGACTCCAAATCAGACTTCAGTCCAGTGACAAGTGGAGTACCGCAGGGTTCAGTCCCGGGTCCTCTCCTGTTTGATATCTACTTCTTTGAAGTACAAGCTAACACAGAATGTCTTTGGCTAACTAAATTCGCAGATGAATGCAAACTAGGAACCATAATTGAAACTCCTAACGATGTGGACATCCTTCAAAAGGGCCTCACTGAGACAGATGCCTGGTGTCAAAGACATGGTCACAAGCTCAAGGCCAAAAAGTGCATTGTCATCCCCTTTGGTAAAAATTCTGTACCCATGAACTACCACATAGGCGGTAGTCTACTTAACACCGAAAGTGTGATAAGAGACCTTGGGACACAGGTGGACAGTAGTCTCTCCTTTGATAATCACATCGCCAAAGTGGTCAGGAAATCCTTCTACGTGGCACACCTCATCACAAAAGGTTTCTCATCCAGAAAAAAAGAGGTAATTGTTCCCCTCTATGTATCACTCATTAGACCCATTATAGAGTACAATGCCCCTTTTGGTATGTACCTCACAAGACATCTACAACAACTGGAAAGGCCACAAAAATACCTCACAAAGAGGATTACTGGCCTCAAACAGATGCCTTATGCAGACCGTCTCAAAAAACTCCAGCTTTACTCCGTCGCATATCGCCTATTCAGAGGCGATCTCTGCCTAACATACAAAGCTATGTCAAACCTAGAGCTGTTGGACATGCTCCACCTAAAGAAATCCCAATCCTTCCGAGCTACTCACTCTAGGGACCTAAACCTTGTCACCACAATAAACAGAACATGCTGGAGGGATAGATTCCTGTCCCAGAGACTTCCCATACTCTGGAACAGACTACCTATCTATGTCAAACAGAGCTCCTCATTAGCACTCTTCAAGAAAAATCTTGATGATTGGATGGGTAATAGGAAATTCACCCCTGGGATCACTTCTGTGGTTCTTCTTGACAGGGGCACAGGAAAATAATTTTCTTGGGTGGCGAAAGCCAGGGTACATTTTTGGCTAGGCTTGTATAGGCCCTAGGGCCAATAGCCTAGTACCTACCTATGAACCTATGAACCTATGTACAGCATCTTGGTGATATTAGAAGGAAGAATCCACTAAATGCTTTATACAAACACATTAGTCAGAATGAGGGGCACTCCTTTACCTTTATGGTTTTAGAGGTAGTCAAATGTAACATTAGAGGTTGTGATATTATTACTAAGACTGAGTTAGCAGAAATGAAATGGATAGCATGTTTGTAAGTACAAAATTCTCCTGGGCTTAATGCTAATTTCCCTTTAAAACCGTCTCTAAAAGCCCACTCATTACATCATTGAATATTCAGTATCTGATTGGTTGCATACTGTTTAAATATCTTTGTTTGCCTTCTGTTATTATGGATCTGATGAAGCACATTGTTTGTGTGAAAGCGCTCATCCATTTTTAATTAGTTTGTATTTTATTTGAGTTTATTAAATTTATGGTTTTAGCTGTGGAGATCAGAATGCTCTTTGAAATAAACAAATGTAATGAGCAAAATGCAGACTTATCCAAGGGATCCAGGCTAAATACTGTAGAGATGTGGTACCATGATTGTAATTCGAGTTCATTGCCCTTTGGAACAACTTTAGCACTGGAATTCCAAGCATCACAAAATGAAGTGGCTGCATGCTCTATGTATACCAATATATATGCCAATAATAGTGGGAACACTGAGAAATGAAACATAACAATTCTGTACTATTTTCAGCTACCCTATTTTATGCCATCAAGATGCACTTAGACTCTTACGAAAATGCAGTCATGCTATGGCTATTTTGAGAGTACTTTCTGGAGATGAAAGCTGTGCAAAGAAAATGGCCACCATTACAGTGGTTATTATGAGCCTCCATCTAGAACTGATTAAGATCAATACAGTTTTCTTGGATTTCTCTGATGGGCAGATATAACTTCAGCAGAGATGTATGACTGTTTCTGAGAACAACTTAGACTGGTGAAGTTTTTAGAAAGTGTTTTATAGTTTGCTGTTAATGTACATTTTGACACTTTGATGCCTATGTAGCACGTTAGATAAATCTAATGAACCCACATACATTATGATTTCCTACTCACGTCCATTATAACTGGTCAGATATTTTCACTGTGCTAGTTTATGCAGCCATGTAGGGGAAAGTTATATTACTTTTAGACACTGAAATATGTTGTAATATTGATTTGGGATCTGTGTAGGTAACATGCCACCTGTTGATGATTTGAATATTTTCAGCCTGAAGAAACCTAACAAAATGTAGTGGGATTTTTAGCTTCTTTAGTATTTCAGGTAGCTATGATGAATGATATGACTTTCTCAATTTTTGGGGGGATCTCAATTAAATGCATGTCAATAATTTGTCTGGAAAATATATTCATTTTTTGGGAGAGATCTCTCCAAAAATATTGAAAAGTATTTGAATGCACAAACGTACGATAAGAAGATTATAAAAGGAAATTTGTTAGATTGTAGTGATTATGCAGGGGGCAGGCAGTCACATGCTATGTCTCACCCCCTGCTATACCTTTGAGGTCAACATTATGAAAAACAAGACAAATACTTCTCTTTTTGGTAAATGTGATGGATTTACCTTTCTTCCTGTTTTTCAAATTCAAAGAAAAAAAGCATAATTTTCAATATACAGTACTTGAGTATATTAGCAATTGTAGCAATATGATATATAGGATATGAGTGATTGTGCTTTGGTAGAAGAAATAACATCTTTGTTTTGTTTTTTCTTTTCTTTTTCTTCTTTAATGCTATTTATATTTTTTCTTTTCCCTGGAATTATTTTTTTACCCATCTACTTTCATACTAACAGCTTTTATGTGTTATAGCAAATAAATGGGCAACCTTTTAAAACTATTGTTGCCATACTAACCATGTACTTTTAAATGGTATAAATGTGACTATCATATTGGAGAACTTATCATTATTTCTATAACAATTATATAGAAAAACTATTAAATAAACAGAATGTACTAGATCTATAGGTAAACACTGAGTGGCAACCATTTTCTAAATCATTGAAACTGGGTAGTCAACCAACAAACTTTGCAAACTTAACATAAACAAATTGGGCAAGCCCCCACCCTCAAAGCACTCTGTACCACATGAATCATTCTATGCCAACACTGCTTTACCACAGTTGTAATGGAAACATTCTACTCCAAAGTTCGGTGATCTCACAGTTAATGCTGATTGTATATATAATGAAATGGATAGTGGATGAAACAGGATCAGCAAGGCCGAACTTGAAAAAACTTCATCAGTGTTTTGCCATGCTCCTGATTCATAGCAGTGGAACAGTTACTCTAATTATCCAGCACTGCAGATTCTTTGAATTTATATTTTCCTACTCTGCATTGCTAAGCTTAGGTGAAAAGGCTATGAAACCCTAGAAAAGGTAATATAGCCAGCAGGGATGAAGACGTGGGCCTTTCAACAACTGGAAGGGCAGCCAAAAACAAAACCCGAGGGGTGCCTGGTGAATATTTAGGGGTTACATTTCCAGACTTGGGATTTAGTAAACTTTCTGCAAAAACAGCAGTCTAGAAAGAGTAGCATGACATTGTCGAGAATGGTTACACGGAGTGTAATGCTTCCCATTTGTGTATATGAGTGTCAACGAGTGAAGCCATGGAAGACAGAAATGTGGACCTCAAGGAACCCGAGATATTACTGGGAAGACCAGCTCCTTAGCTACTGCATAAAATACAGTGCAGATCCTAGTGAGCAAGCAGCTTATAGCTTATACATTGTACTTCAAACCCCCACCCCTTGGGACTACTTACTTAATTTGAGTATTTAATATACAGCTTGTCTTCATCCACTTTGAATTTCCACCAAGTTTCTAATTTCAGTACATCACCTTGCAAGCAACAGCAGCTACCCATATTTTTTGAGTACTTGCATTTCTTCACATTCTCCCAGAACAAGTTACTAGCTCTAGATGCCAACATATTTGTTTTTGTTAAAGTACAGCTAAACATCTGCTGTGAAACTGTAATAGAGTCATGTAGCAGCAAGCACCATGTAATGTTTGCTCCTGAATCATTGATGAAATTTGAGAATCCTCCTCACTTTGGAAATAAGTGAGAAAGTAGAAGACAGTTTACTAACTGGGATGTGGATATGTTCCCAAACAAAGAGTGTTAAGGTTAGACAGTTTTGAGTATTGTGCTTGCAAAATGCACTTTTACAATTATATAAAAGAATTGAAGAAATTCCTACCCAGGCACAACTATAGTCCGTATTGTGTGTTAACCACATATTTATTTTACATAAACATTAAATTTAGACATCATTCCATTTTCCATTGATAACCACTCATTATTTTGTGATTTCAAAATGGACTTTTCACATTTTTGTTCCAGATCCACCTAAATGCTGAAGATAGTCCTACAGTTGCCACCCACCCCCTCATTAAGCTAAGACTTCTAAGTCTAATGCTGAATATCCTCAAATTTCGCTGTCCTACTGCTCACTATGGCATTATGGAAAAAATTCACTAGTATGGTCTTACAAACCTGATGCTTCCTGCATGAAGGTTTCACCTTCCTGATGCCACTCTTTCCTCATACCCCTGACCGCTAAATATGTAACCTCCAAGGTGGCAAAAACTTGGTAATAATCGAAATATACAAATTCTCTTTTCTCTGATGTAACCTCAGGGTTAGTATAGTTAGAAACTGGGGGTGGTATAAGTGCACAACCCCCACATGGCAGGGTGTAGGGGAGTGCATCTCAACTGCAAAAGGTTTTAAAATAGCTATCGTGCCTTCTTTATGCAGTAGTCAGATGGAGTGACAGGACAGTGGTCAGGATAATGGCCTATGATAAAAAAGCTGTTGGCAACTAAATAGACCCACAAAGTCTTACCCAGTAAATTGTGTTACATATATCATCTTCCTCATTATCTCTACCCACTCAGTAGTACTCAGGCTTCCTCCATACAATGTACCTTACTCTGACTGGTTATACCAAGGATATTGTCCATAAGTATTTTAATTGCAATTTACCCTACATATAAGAACAACTAACATGTAATGACTGAGGAAATGCAACACTAATACAAAACTTGCTATTATTGAAACTTTCTAGGTATGTGAAAGGAATGTTAACCATCTGTCCAGATGTTGAGAGTAGGACTGTACGGTCAGCAAATGTGAGCAACAGGTACAGGGTGCTAAAAAGACAGTGGAAAAAGAATTGCACTGATCTCTAAGGTTCATAAACCTTCTCTAAGTGGCAACATAGTGAAAGTGGCAGTTTTATTTTACAATATGCAATTGTGTTAGTTGTATATGTGGTGCGACTTTTGTGCTTGAAAGGACAGGTATTTGTATATTCTCAAATAGGTATTTTTGATGCTGCTCTTTCAGTCTTAATAGCTGTGCTGCTTTCCTGGTCATGTGTTTTATGCAGACATGAATTGCATATCCACTTTCACCATTTCTGTCTGAAACACATGATAAGGCTAAAGGGATAAAGCAAAATATTTATACAGATAGGTATTTATCACAAATATATCATAAATAATCAACTACCAGATAATGTTATAAGTGAAATATGGAAACATAAATTAAATCAGGATCTGGGCTTTCTGTTTTCTCAAAAATTAAGTAAAATTATCTTTATACTGCTTATAGGCAAGGACTCAGGTTATATTCTTTTTCTGGATGCCAGGACAGAACAGCATGTTTCACTCATCTTACTGCTGTCCATTCCCATTTTATCCAGTTTTCTTTAACATGCTTTCAGATTCACTCTTTCTATTTTCATGCCACACTCTCAGTATTATGACAGCAATCCCCAAGTCTCATCAATGTAAGCATTGCATTTAATTACCAACATATCACACAGGATTCATTCCTCAAGTTTGCTAGACCATACTTCAATCAATACTGAATCATTTCATCATGAATTGATTTACTGATGGGATCACAGACTTTGAAGACTTTATTTTTAAGCAGTGCAGTCAAAACCTGCAAAAGGATGTATTATCTAGTTATTTATTTAGTTAGTTATTTTTGTGTTGAGAGGTAATCCCTGATGTGTTCTGCTAATGCTTGCTTGTTTCTACATTGAGCATAACACACAGTATGTCAGCAATTATTTCATATTCTAGTAATTATTTGACAAGTAGTGTATAATATCTTAATGTGAGAAGTCCAGTTAAAATATATTTGAGACAATTTTTATCCTGCCCCTGCATATCTTTATGCTCTCAGGTCCTGACCATCCAAGCACCCAAATGGCCTAGTAATTAGATCACTGCTGAGTCTAGCTCCTACTTTTCTTCAAGAAGGGGAAAAAAGTTCTCAGGAAATAAGAGAGATAGGCAAGGAAAATCATCAGGATATCATGTGCATGCTAGAACCTTTGTTTTTTGCTTATGTATTTTCTACCTCTTTTCTGAGAGAGATTATTTGCTGATATAACCTCACAACTGTAGGCAGCAGTCAGGAAACTATATTGCAGCAAATACAATTCTGCTTTTATACTGCAAGGTGCAAGGTTAATTCTGAAAAAAATGTGTGCTTTTTGGAAGGAAGGTATTCCATGGTCCTCCAGGAAGTGGGTGGTGTTGTACTCTTTGTTGTGCAAATGTAGTTGTCCAGATTTTTTTCACCAGCTATACCTACCTTTCAAAAGCATTTGTCCAGGATTTTTTACATAGGTTTAGTGATATGTGTGTTTGCTAATCTTAGATTTTAGGTCACATAGTGACTTTGGAAGGCAGAAACCAGATGAAGACAGTGAGTGCTTTTGTCAATATGCAGAAACCATAAAATGAATCAGGTCGTAAGTGATTCCTTATTATGGTTAAGTACCTCTACTTTTATACTTATCTGATACCACAGTACAACTAAGGCCGCTAAAGGCCATGATGTCAGTAGGTTACTAAGAAGTTCTGAGTTACTAAAGTGGTTAAATATGGAAACTTTAACTCTAACATTTTAAGGCATCTCCCAATCTGTGATTCTTCAAGTACATCCTAGTCATCTAAGATTATGTGCATTATTGTTGCATGAAGATACATTAATTGCATACATGTGTAAGCTTTAACAAAACCACAAAGAAGTAAAAAAAAAAAAAAACTATTAGTTCTTGTCTGTGGCTGTCAAAAATTCCACTACTATACATATGGCAATCACTTACTGTGTACTGGAAAGGATTTACAAAAAAATCTTTATTCAAAGCTGCATCTTTATTACAAGGGATGATGCTGAACCTGCAAAAAATACATATATCAGAGTTCAATATAAGCCAAAACAAGATTCGTACAATATAGCTTCAGCATCAAAAGAAATACCCACTAGAATGAGACTTACAAGTTCCTCACATAATTTTGCAGGTACCAATGTATACCGAAAAATTAAATGAGTCTAGCAGATATAGCACAGATCAGAGCACATCAAAATGCAGACATTGAAAGAAGCTATCATGAACAGTTCTTTGTCCAATTATCTGTACTACCTAAAGAAGTGCAATTTTATTATTTGTACAGAGAGTTTTTTTGTCTCTAGGGTACATTGTTTAAAGAAGATAACATTATTCCAGGATCTATGGATGAATCAATCACTGCAAAGTTTTACACATCATATTTAGATATAGTCAAGTATAAAGAATGATTGAAACATGAGTTATGCCTCCCTGAAAATCTAAGAATAAATACAGAAACTTCTCAGCTGAAAACTCTTGAGGCTGTTTATAAACAACATGTAAATGAAGAGATGATTTCTCATGATATTTTGGGCCTTTTAGAGTATAATTGAAAGTCACTTGGTTTCATAATAAAAGTAATTAGTTTCTAGTGTGAACAAACTACTATTCTAAATATCCAGAAGTCATGCAGCTTAAAGATACAATTAATCTTGGTTTTTATCATGTTGTTCAAAGTATTTTAGCAAGACAATGCATTAAAGAAGTACTTATTTCTGCTGATGGTTCCCAGTTTTCAAGCCAATAATTTGTCATGTTATGTAAGTCAACCTCAAGTCCACAATCTTCAGAGTAAGGGGCATGTGAAAGAACTATACAACCAATTAAAAATACATCAAGGAATGTGAAAATTCAAAATATGCCGACAATCGGTCAGCACAAGTTTCAAACCTGATTTTCTATCACCATCTTTGTTGTTTGTGAGTTGCTTAAACTGATAAAGCTGCTTTCTGGTTTATCATTTCCATTTTGTTTTATTGTTTTGAAAAATCTGCTTGGCCTGGTGTTTTTATTCTGATAAACTCAAGGCCTGCAAAATCTACAAGCACTGTTGTTGACTCATTGCTGGTTATTTTTTCACCCACCCATTACTTGATCTGTTTTTTTAACTTGATGATTTTTACGCTGCCCAGCCTTACTGCAAATTGAGCTTTTATAAGCTCCTCCATTTCTACACTGTTGTTTATATCTTGAATTATTTACTTGTCTTTCCTTGTGCCTATTTTTGAAAAAAGTACATTTTGCCTCTCATTGTCTGTTGTACTAATTTACTTACTCTCAATTCATTATCTAGCTAGTTATTGGATAAAACAGTGTATTTTTACACTCTAGCAACCTCTTTTCTGTATTCTTACATCAATAAGACAGAGGATTCTCCATCTAGTAGCAGCCTGGTTTGTATAGGTTGGGGAAACACTGTAGAGATTCCTGCATGCAGTTGTTTTATTGGCTAGAGGGCTTATTAGCTTACCTTATTTTTAGTGCCTGTATAAATTCTACAACATTGAGTGGCTCTTAGCTCATTTCTACAAAGTGAGTAATTTTATTGAATAATCATACTTTTATATGTGGTTTAACATGCACTACTTATATCTTGAATTACTTATTGCCTATCATTAGGTTTAAGTTCGTTTGTGGTAGCATTTCACTCCAGACACTCTTTTACTGTACTTTTACATTAGGAATACTGGGATTATTCATCTAGGGGCAGTGTGTCTATATAATATGTTCGACATTTGAAAACATTGAACGCTAATTTATCGAAATTAAATGTTCGAAGTTTCAAACATCAAACATATGGAAAAAAAAGAAAGAAAGGGAACTTACCTGACAGGTGTAAGCAGGGGTACAAGCCCACCTGCACCCACCATACCCCCCGCTCTTTAAATATACCACACTGTAATACGGTAAAGGGAAGATTTCCCTTTATTGCACTGTAGTGCGGTCTTAGAGTTGGTATATTTAAAGAGCAGAGGTGCAGGGGGCACAGCCGCCCACATGGTGGGTGCAGGGGGGATTTCCCCACTGCCTACAACAGTTTGTTTTGGGTTTGGGTTTTATTTAGTACATATGTTTGAAGTTTTATAACTTCGAACATTTAAATTCGATTTTATGATGTTCAAATTTATAAACCTTCGAACATATAATATAGACCTAGGGCAGTAGCTGTTTACTTGGTTTATCTTAGTTGAGAAGCACACAAAGGGACTCTAAGTGTAGTAATTTTATTGGCCAGAGGGCTCAGTAGTCAGTTTTCTGTATTTCTAGTGATGGTATAAATTTGGCACATTTGTATGGAGCTGTTCACTATGGCAGTGCCCAGTACAGATGCAAACATCTGAAAACAATGCTCGTTTTCATTATTCTGTGAAACTTTACTGTGATGTTTATTATTATTTTTAACTTCTTTAAAGTTTAAAATTGCATTTTCAAACTGCTGTAAGGGCTGTTGTTCTGCACTTAAATACATTGTATCATGTGTTTTTTAGTATTTAACCATCTGTTAGTGGTTCCTTAACATTTGGGCTCCAAACCAGTTATTTTACATTAAGAGGGTCAAAGTCTGGATTCTTGTGGCAGGAGAGGGCTGATTTCACCAATCCAAGATAGGAAGTGTGATGAAAAGTTCTTTGTATGCTTACCTGATTGGCCTTAGTGCATAGCTAGTGTAAAACTTGATTTTTTTCTGATTTAAAAAGTTCTAAGCTTGTTTCCCACCTTTCCTGTAACTAGTCTAGTCCAGATACAGATTTGCTGTATCCAGGGCTGTTTTGTAAGTTTCTGAGCCCCCAGGCCTTTCTGTGTTGGACGGAAGCCTTCTAGCTTATCAGTGGGAGTGGTAAGTACTAGGTAGCCTATATCCCACAAGAGGAGTGGTTTCCGACCCAGAAATTGTAGTATATTGGCCATTTGGGCAGTTTTTCAATTTCTTTCAACATTCTGGTTTAAAAGCCCATGTTTACATGGGTTTGCACTTGTTTAAGCTCTGCGGATCCAGTTTTGGCGTCCTGCAGACTACAAGAGCAACAGGAAGGAGAAAGAGATACTCTAAGTGCCTCCATTTTGATTTTTTTCATAATTTACTGCTCTCTGCACTTGTTTTTTGTAATTTTTAATGTATCTGCATTTATTTAAACTGTATTTGCCTTAATATTGCTACACATTCAAGTGTACTAGCTTGTACTGCATTTAAAGTGTTTTTGCTACTGTTCTAACTGCTTTCTGCAAAAAAAAAAAAAAAAAAAAAAAAAAAAAGTGCTCTAAGCTTGTTTTCCACCTTTCCTGTAACTAGTCTAGTCCAGATACTGATTTGCTGTATCCAGGTTGGTTTTGTACATTTCTGAGCCCTTCAGACCTTTCTGTGTTGGAGGGAAGCCTTCTAGCTTATCAGTAGGAGTGGTAAGAACTAGGTAGCCTATCTACCACAAGAGGAGTGGTTTCTGGTCCAGAAATGGTAGTTTATTGACTGTTTGGGCATTTTTTCCATACCTTTCAACTTTCTGGTTTAAAAGCCTGTGTTTGTGCACCGTGCAGCGGCACTCAGCTGAACTGCTACCAGTGCCAGAAAGTCTGCCTTTCAAGTTTCCCCTTAGAACGTGCTTGTTCTTTTACTTCTTGGACTTCAATTAGCTTAATCAGCTAGCACTTTAACAGGCTTTTGTACCATTTATTGTAGCACACTTAGGCGCTATCAGCACAAGCTGTTCCTATGCAGTAACAGCACCAGTACTTATTAGTTATGACCACCCTTCCTAGTATGATTGTAGGGCAACTTCTTCTGATTTCTCTTGCTAACCTGGTGCACTTGGGCATTCTGAGACTGTGTGGCAACTATCTAATGTACACAGACAACCCTCTTTTCTTACCTCCCAACACTTATAACTGTGAGAGATACACTTACATGACAAAACTATAAGCAGTGCATGCTCCAACCAAGACTGGACTAGCTGGTCAAGAGGAGAAGGTCAACACCTAAAACTCACTACATAGACACACAGTCCTCCAAAACACCAACCATCACTACCCACACATAGAAACACAAACCATACACCTACCTTTGTGGAGGATCTCAATAAAAGTTTACCCAAACAGAGACTCCAGAGACAGAAATGCACTTGACCACCACAATACAACACCAACGCCAGAACACATAGCTCACCACCACAGTGTGCCCCTCAACCCAGGCCCTTAAGGCACAACACTTTGCCCAATGCACTAATCATAGAAGACCCAATTATGAGGTACACTGATGTCCCACTCACTAGGATGAACAAGGAGAAGGTGACAGTCAGTTGTCTATTAGTTGCCAGGATCCACCACATAAAACATGCACTCAGGTCAGTCCACAAGTACAAATATGACTCGGTCATTGTCCATGTGGGTGTGAATAACCTGAGATGTACCTCCCTGGACAACATGAAATGAGATGCGATGGAACTCTGGATTATGTGGCCCAGGCAGGTATGACCCTAGCCCCGAGCAGTATTCTACCATCACCCAGAATGATACCACATTATGAGCAGAAAATGATTGACTTAAAGAACTGGCTAAGTTTCTGGTGTCATTCTAAGGGGATCCCTTATCCGTCTGCCTGGGATGATATGATCAACAGACCTCGATGCTTTGCCAGAGACAGCCTGCATCTGTCACCCCTGGGATTCCGGGTACTGGCTAAGGCTCTTGCCAACACTATAGTGCTTTTTTAGGCAGTGTTCCAAAGACCAAAATTCCAACGGAGCAATTACAAACTAATGCAATCTGAAGATCATGTTGCTCAGTGCTAGAAGTCTAAATCTCAAGATGCACTCCCTCAAAGCTCTCCTCAAAATGGAGAATGTCAGCATCTGTGCTGTAACAGTTTAAAGAGTCAGAAAGCACCCCTGTGCTCCCAGGCTACAACTCATTCCATACCTTTTGGCCCCAGAATATGGCCGGAAGCTCCAAAGGCGATAGTATCTCCATATTCTTAAAGGACATGCACATCTCTAGACTGGTAGCTCAGCACAATGCATCCAAGATACTACAGGTACAACTAACACTGGTTAAGTGATATAAGTCATAGCCTGCTACAGAACCCCAAACATGTCCTTAGACTCTCACTCCAAGTTCCTAAACACCCTGGAATCTATCAAGGTCCAACCCAATACTCTCATACCGGATGACTTCAACTACCCTTCCATCAACTGGGAAAACTATTCAAGTACCAATGTACAGCCCCAACGCTTTCTGGAATTTATAATTTCCAGTGCCCTTGACCGGCTCATTCTGACTCCCACTAGAGGAAGCAACATCCTCAACCTGGTTATCACCAACATGGGAGACCATTTCTCCACACCTATAGTCAATTCCTCCCAGGTTAAAGCTGACCAAAAACTGATCACCATGGAAATCTCCATCTCACCTATACTCCCCGCTAAGGTGAACACCCTGAAAAACTTATCTAAAGCCAACTTTGGGCTCCTAAAAACATAGGTGGCTAACTTCTCGGCACCCATGCCAATGGAAAATAGCTGCATGACTGCCGAATCATACACCATTGCACTGTATGAGCATGTACACAAATACATGGAGCTTGCCATACCAAACAGAACTAAGATGCTCTCCTCCAAAAAAAGGAAGCCAATCTGGTGGTGCCCAGCCGTCAATAAACTCTACAACAGAAGGAAGAAACTGTTTCACAATAAAATGAAGTCACAAAACTGGAAAACCTCCCTTATCAGTCTCAACAACAAGCTGAGATCCCTTATTAAATCCTCTAAAGCCAGCTATGAAGGCAGAATTGTGGCTGACACCAAAAACAGCCACAAAGCCTTCTATAGATATATCAAAAACCTCAAAGGCAATACCCAGATTTGCTCCGAGTGATTGCACAATGGTACCGCCTATACTGAGCCAACAAATATAGCCAACATACTGGCTGACAGATTCAGTGCCAACTTTACCCCTCTCCCCCCTCCCAAGGGCCCTATCATAATACCAGAAAAAAAACTGGTCTCCACCATTTCTGCAGCACAGGTAAAAGCTGCATTATCCAAAGCCAAGAATACAGTGTCCATGGGACCTGATAATATCTCTGGCTGCATCCTACATGAGCTACAAAATGAACTGGCACCACATCTGTGTGCTCTGTTCAATCACAGCCTTACCTCAGGCTATGTCTCTAACAAATGGCACACTTCTACAGTCATCCCGCTCCATAAAGGTGGAGCAACTACAGACCCTGGCAACTATCACCCCATTAGCCTGACAAGTTTGGCATGCAATGCTATGGAGCACATCATCATGGACATGCTTAACAAAGATATAGGCAATCTCCAAACTGTTGACCTCACATGGTTTGGCTTTGTCAAGGGGAGGTCCTGCCTGCAGAACCTGGTTGATTTCTTTGAGGCAGTCACCAAGGCTGTGGATGAGGGTAAGGCAGTGTGTACAGACTACCTCGACCTGGCCAAGGCCTTTGAGACCATTCCTTACTCAGGTATCATTGATAAACTCACCAAACTAGGCATTAATCCTTACATCACTAGGTGGGTTGCAAATTGGCTCACAGGCAGGACCCACAGAGTGAAAGTTGCAGACTCCAAGTCAGACTGTCGACCAGTCATGAGTGGAGTCCCACAGGGCTCTGTCCTGGGCCCTCTCCTATTTGGCATCTGCTTCTCAGAAGTCCAGGCCAAAACTGAAGGACTTTGGCTGACCAAGTTCACTGATGACTGCAAGCTTGGAGTCATTATCAAGTTCCCAACTGATGCAGACATCCTATAAAAGGGTGTCTCTGAGACCAATGACTGGTGTCGGAATCATGGCCTGAAGCTTAATGCCAAAAAATGCGTTATCATCCTCTTTGGAAAAAACTCAGTTCTCACAAATTACCATGTTGATGGGAGCCCACTGAACACTGAAAGGGCCATAAGAGACCTGGGCATCCAGGTCGACAGCCACTTCACCTTCGACCACCATATTGCCACTCTAGTCAGAAAATCTTTCTATGTGACACATCTTATAAACAAAGGTTTTGCATCCAGGAAAAAAAGAGGTCATCATCCCTCTCTACTCATCCCTCATTAGACCAATCATCGAATATAACACCCCATTTGGCATGTACCTGACCAGACATTACAACAGCTTGAGAGGCCACAAAAGTACCTCACAAAAAGGATCCTAGGCCTTAAACACATGTCCTACATGGACAGACTCAAGAAACTTCAACTGTTCTCAGTCTGTTATCATCCACTTAGAGGTGATCTCTGCTTGACTTACAAAGCCATGTCCAACCCAGCCTTACTTGAAATGCTACACCTAAAGAAATCCCAATCCCCCTGTGCCACATGTCCAGAGATCACAACGTTATTACCACAATTAACAGAACATACTGGAGGGACAGGTTCATCTCCCAAAGACTGCCCATAATCTGAAATAAGCTTCCCATTCATGTCAGGCATAGCACCTTGCTGGCTTAAGAGAAATCTTGACAAGTGGATGGGTAACAGAAAGTTCACTCCAGGGATCATTCCAGTTGCCCTATTGGATAGGGGCACTGTGAACTAACAATGGGTGGCATGGTGCCTGGACAATTTCTTTGGGCTAGGCTTTTAAAGGCTCCAGGGCCATTAGCCTAGTACACACCTATGAACCTATGAACCTCGCATTTGCATGAAGTTGTTCTTCATGCAGCAGTGGTTACTAGTGCTTTCTATACACAGAATCACCAAATGTTGAAATGTCCCTATAAAAAACACCTAGGAACTTTACCTCAGTCCCACATTAATCACAAATCAACTAGTTTGTGTGGTGAGCAGCATTTGCACATTTAGTTAGGACTATTTAGGTCTACCTTCCCTTATTATAGCACCTAGGACTATTGCTGTTCAGAGATCATCTGAATTAGATGCTGGGCAGTATCGCTGGTTAGGTTAGATGCAGATTACTTGAAGTAAGTATCATTCCCTCATCCAATTACAAGCACCCTTAACTCCTATGCCTTATAAGTACACATTAGGATCTGCAACCATGGATGGACATTTTCCTGCTATCTCTGCATTCAGCTTGGTGGACATGGGCATCATGAGGCAATGTAGCAATTGCCTTTTGTACACTGACAATGACTTAATTCTGAAACAGACAAATACGGTATGTAAGAAATGTATTTACACATTGACACTGGTGGCTAGATTCTCACATACAGACACAAAAAGTAAGAAACAGATTGTCAGCAACTCACACACATCACTAACCACCCCAACAAAGGAACACACACATAGGTCAACATATGTGGAGGTGCTTATATGTAACTTAACCCAAATTCCAAAGGTCTGTCAAGTGCAGTCCTCAGAAACTCAGCATGCATACACACAAGACAATTCATCACAATGCATAAAGCCACAGCTCAATGTGTCCCAACTACCAAGCCCCTAAGATGAAACACTCCACATCCCAATATTCTGGTCATAGGAAACTCCATTGTAAAACACGCTGATGTCTCTTTTACCAGGTTGGATAAGGAAAAGGTTATATTTAGTTGCCTGTCAGGGGCCAGGATCCACCAGATCATGCAAGCACTCAGGTCACTTACCCCTAAGTAGCAGTATGACTCAGTCAAAGTCCATGTGGGAGTGAATGACTTGAGATGTACCTCTTTGGACTATATAAAGAGAGACATGAATGAACTCTCAGAATACGTATCACAGGCAGGTATGAGTCTAGCACTGAGCAGCATTTGTCTGTCTCCAAGTATGATGCCACAAAACCAGCAGAAATTGATTGACTTTATCAACTGGCTTAGCTACTGGTCTCATTCCAAAGGGGTTCGATACTTGTCAGACTGGGAGGACATGGTTGACAGGTCACACTGCTGTGCCAGGGATAGCCTTCATCTGTCACCTCTAAGCTTTCAGATATTGGCCAAAACATTTTCCACCCATATAGTGCCATTTTATGCATTGCCAAACACACAAACCTTCCAACATAACAAAAGCTACTCAAGACAAGCTAAAGGTATCACTGCTCAGTGCTAGGAGTATCAACAAGAAATTGTACTCTCCTGAAGCTCTCCTCACCCTGGAGAATTCTGACATCTGTGCAGTTACTAAAACATGGTTCAAAGCCATGGAAACCACTCAGCAGTGCACTTCATATGTTCCAACTACCCACTGAACACATGAAAGAGCAAAAGGCAGAGGTGTATCCACCTACATGAAGGACAAGCACACCTCAAGACTAGTCAGACAATATGACATGCTTGAGGTGCTCCATGTCCAAATAGCCATGGGAAAATACATTACCATATTCTTGCTAGCTACACATCCCCCATCATGAACCAGAAACACCATACATTATACCTGAATTTACTAGAATTTCTCACCATTCAGCCCAATACCATACTCATGGGAAATTTTATCTACCCGTCCATTAATTGGAAGGCATGCATGACCACTAACATGCAGGCCCAAAGATTTATTAACTTTGTAAATTCAAATGCCCTGAAGCAGCTAGTCTGCACTCCCATGAGGGGAACAAATATCTTAAATCTGGTACTCACAAATATGGGAAAGTGGTGCCTCCCCTGTCTGATGTCCTCACTAGTAAGATCAGATCACAAAGCAATCTGATCAGATCATAAAGCAGTCTCCCTTGAAATAAAGGTAAAACTAGTCCACCTGCCTAACCCTAAAAACATTAAGAACTTCTCCTAGGTAAATTACCCCCTATTAAGGGATGGTATAGCTAGTTTCCAAACTCCCCCAAATGCAGAAAACACAGAAAACCTATGCAGAGGCATACACAAAAGCCCTGTATGACCATATAAACAACAGCATAGAAATGGTAGTAACGGACCAAAACAAATTCAAGTCAAACCATAAAAACAATTCACCCTGGTGGACCCCCTGATATTAATAGGTTGTACAACAAAAGAAAGATAATCTTGTTGAAAAGTAAGAGGGAATGTGCACAACTGGAAAAAGTCCCTCATTAGTCTAAACAGGTGAATCAGGAAGCTGGTCAAGTCTCTGAAAGCAGACTTTGAGGTAAAAATAGCCTCCAAAACTAAGGATAACCATAAGGCATTTTCCATTTATGTCTGCAGTCTTAAAGGTGACACCCAACAATGTACAGAATTAGTTGTAGATGGCATCACCTATATTAAGACAGAAGATAGAGCAAATCTGCTGGCCAACAAATTCAGCTCAAATTTCACCTCCTATCTCCTCTAGTTCTCCCCCACGAAATATCCTCCACCACTCCACTGCAAATTATCAACAAAGAACAGGTTAGCACTGTGCTCTCTAAAGCAAAAAAACACAGCTTCACTGGGGCCTCGCGGTATACCACTTTTCCTCTTAAAAGCTTAAATGATGACTTATCAGGCCCATTAGGATCTTTATTTAACCACAGCCTCTGGACAGTCTTTGCCCTGAAAGAGTGGTGCACAGCAACAGACATACCACTCTGCATAAATGGGAACCATCGACTCATCCAGGAAATTATAGACCCATAAGTTTGACTAGTCTTACATGTAAGACCATGGAAAGAGTAATCACTGACGTGATAAATAATGACATAGGAAGCCTCCAAAGACTGGAACCAAACCAATTTGGTTTTGTAGAGGGCAGGTCATGGCTACTGAATGAAAGGCACAAAGGCCATGGATGAGGGTAAAACTGCCTTCTTTGACATGGCCAAGGAATGTGATACAATTCCCTACTCAGGTATTATAAATAAATACACACAGAAAACTTGGAATATACCCCTACATTGCCAGATGGGTAGTCAATTGGCTCATGGACAGGACACATGGTTAAAGGCTAAGAACTTGCTGTATTCAACTGGATGTATAAGAGAATTTAAGTACCTTTATCTGCACTTTTTTTAAAAAAAAAATACAGTATTTAAATTGATTTTAACTGTGTTTCAGGAATATTAACTGAACTGGAAGTTAGTCAGAGTTTGCTGAATTTTGTTATTTGCTAGTAATTACAGGTGTGAGGGTAGCCACATTCTTTGATTTCCTATCCTTGCCTATTTAAGTGGTATAGTGTGAAGTATTTTCTGCTTAAAAACCTCAGCTTTGGCCGGCTAAGAACTTGCTGTATTCAACTGAATGTATAAGAGAATTTAAGTACCTTTATCTGCACTTTTTTTCAAAAAATACAGTATTTAAATTGATTTTAACTGTGTTGCAGGAATATTAACTGAACTGGAAGTTAGTCAGTGTTTGCTGAATTTTGTTATTTGCTAGTAATTACAGGTGTGGGGTAGCCACATTCTTTGATTTCCTGTCCTTGCCTATTTAAGTGGTACAGTGTGAAATATTTTCTGCTTAAAAACCTCAACTTTGGCCGGCTAAGAACTTGCTGTATTCAACTGGACGTATAAGAGAATTTAAGTACCTTTATCTGCACTTATTTTTTCAAAAAAATACAGTATTTAAATTGATTTAACTGTGTTGCAAGAATATTAACTGAACTGGAAGTTAGTCAGTGTTTGCTGAATTTTGTTATTTGCTAGAAATTACAGGTGTGGGGGTAGCCACATTCTTTGATTTCCTGTCCTTGCCTATTTAAGTGGTACAGTGTGAAATATTTTCTGCTTAAAAACCTTAGCTTTGGCCAGCTAAGAACTTGCTGTATTCAACTGGACGTATAAGAGAATTTAAGTACCTTCATCTGCACTTTTTTTTCAAAAAATACAGTATTTAAATTGATTTTAACTGTGTTGCAGGAATATTAACTGAACTGGATGTTAGTCAGTGTTTGCTGAATTTTGCTATTTGCTAGTAATTACAGGTGTGGGGGTAGCCACATTCTTTGATTTCCTGTCCTTGCCTGTTTAAGTGGTACAGTGTGAAATATTTTCTGCTTAAAAACCTCAGCTTTGGCCTGCTAAGAACTTGCTGTATTCAACTGGATGTATAAGAGAATTTAAGTACCTTTATCTGCACTTTTTTTCAAAAAATACAGTATTTAAATTGATTTTAACTGTGTTGCAGGAATATTAACTGAACTGGAAGTTAGTCAGTGTTTGCTGAATTTTGTTATTTGCTAGTAATTACAGGTGTGGGGTAGCCACATTCTTTGATTTCCTGTCCTTGCCTATTTAAGTGGTACAGTGTGAAATATTTTCTGCTTTAAAACCTCAGCTTTGGCTGGCTAAGAACTTGCTGTATTCAACTGGACGTATAAGAGAATTTAAGTACCTTTATCTGCACTTTTTTTAAAAAAATACAGTATTTAAATTGATTTAACTGTGTTGCAGGAATATTAACTGAACTGGAAGTTAGTCAGTGTTTGCTGAATTTTGTTATTTGCTAGTAATTACAGGTGTGGGGTAGCCACATTCTTTTATTTCCTGTCCTTGCCTATTTAAGTGGTACAGTGTGAAATATTTTCTGCTTAAAAACCTCAGCTTTGGCCGGCTAAGAACTTGCTGTATTCAACTGGACGTATAAGAGAATTTAAGTACCATTATCTGCACTTTTTTTTTAAAAAAAAATACAGTATTTAAATTGATTCTAACTGTGTTTCAGGAATATTAACTGAACTGTAAGTTAGTCAGTGTTTGCTGAATTTTGTTATTTGCTAGTAATTACAGGTGTGAGGGTAGCCACATTCTTTGATTTCCTGTCCTTGCCTATTTAAGTGGTATAGTGTGAAATATTTTCTGCTTAAAAACCTCAGCTTTGGCCGGCTAAGAACTTGCTGTATTCAATTGAATGTATAAGAGAATTTAAGTACCTTTATCTGCACTTTATTTTTCAAAAAATACAGTATTTAAATTGATTTTAACTGTGTTGCAGGAATATTAACTGAACTGGAAGTTAGTCAGTGTTTGCTGAATTTTGTTATTTGCTAGTAATTACAGGTGTGGGGGAAGCCACATTCTTTGGTTTCCTGTCCTTGCCTATTTAAGTGGTACAGTGTGAAATATTTTCTGCTTAAAAACCTCAACTTTGGCAGGCTAAGAACTAGCTGTATTCAAATGGATGTATAAGAGAATTTAAGTACCTTTATCTGCACTTTTTTCAAACAATACAGCATTTAAATTGATTAAACTGTGTTGCAGGAATATTAACTGAACTGGAAGTTAGTCAGTGTTTGCTGAATTTTGTTATTTGCTAGTAATTACAGGTGTGGGGGTAGCCACATTCTTTGATTTCCTGTCCTTGCCTATTTAAGTGGTACAGTGTGAAATATTTTCTGCTTAAAAACCTCAGCTTTGGCCGGCTAAGAACTAGTTGTATTCAACTGGACGTATAAGAGAATTTAAGTACCTTTATCTGCACTTTTTAAAAAAAAATACAGTATTTAAATCGATTTTAATTGTGTTGCAGGAATATTAACTGAATTGGAAGTTAGTCAGTGTTTGCTGAATTTTGTTATTTGCTAGTAATTACAGGTGTGGGGGTAGCCGCATTCTTTGATTTCCTGTCCTTGCCTAATTAAGTGGTACAGTGTGAAATATTTTCTGCTTAAAAACCTCAGCTTTGGCCGGCTAAGAACTTGCTGTATTCAACTGGACGTATAAGAGAATTTAAGTACCTTTATCTGCACTTTTTTTCAAAAAATACAGTATTTAAATTGATTTTAACTGTGTTGCAGGAATATTAACTGAACTGGAAGTTAGTCAGTGTTTGCTGAATTTTGTTATTTGCTAGTAATTACAGGTGTGGAGGTAGCCACATTCTTTGATTTCCTGTCCTTGCCTATTTAAGTGGTACAGTGTGAAATATTTTCTGCTTAAAACCTTAGCTTTGGCCTACTATGAACTTGCTGTATTCAACTGGACGTATAAGAGAATTTAAGTACCTTTATTTGCACTTTTTTTCAAAAAATACAGTATTTAAATTGATTTTAACTGTGTTGCAGGAATATTAACTGAACTGGAAGTTAGTCAGTGTTTGCTGAATTTTGTTATTTGCTAGTAATTACAGGTGTGGGGGAAGCCACATTTTTTGATTTCCTGTCCTTGCCTATTTAAGTGGTACAGTGTGAAATATTTTCTGCTTAAAAACCTCAGCCTAGGCCTGCTAAGAACTTGCTGTATTCAACTGGACGTATAAGAGAATTTAAGTACCTTTATCTGCACTTTTTTAAAAAAAATAAATACAGTATTTAAATTGATTTTAACTGTGTTGCAGGAATATTAACTGAGCTGGAAGTTAGTCAGTGTTTGCTGAATTTTGTTATTTGGTAGTAATTACAGGTGTGGGGGTAGCCACATTCTTTGATTTCCTGTCCTTGCCTATTTAAGTGGTACAGTGTGAAATATGTTCTGCTTAAAAACCTCAGCTTTGGCCTGCTAAGAACTTGTTGTATTCAACTGGACGTATAAGAGAATTTAAGTACCTTTATCTGCACTTTTTTTCAAAAAATACAGTATTTAAATTGATTTTAACTGTGTTGCAGGAATATTAACTGAACTGGAAGTTAGTCAGTGTTTGCTGAATTTTGTTATTTGCTAGTAATTACAGGTGTGGGGGTAGCCACATTCTTTGATTTCCGTCCTTGCCTATTTAAATGGTACAGTGTGAAATATTTTCTGCTTAAAAACCTCAGCTTTGGCCTGCTAAGAACTTGCTGTATTCAACTGGACGCATAAGAGAAGTTAAGTACTTTATCTGCACTTTTTTCAAAAAATACAGTATTTAAATTGATTTTAACTGTGTTACAGGAATATTAACTGAACTGGAAGTTAGTCAGTGTTTGCTGAATTTTGTTATTTGCTAGTAATTACAGGTGTGGGGGTAGCCACATTCTTTGATTTCCTGTCCTTGCCTATTTAAGTGGTACAGTGTGAAATATTTTCTGCTTAAAAACCTCAGCTTTGGCCGGCTAAGAACTTTCTGTATTCAACTGGACGTATAAGAGAATTTAAGTACCTTTATCTGCACTTTTTTTAAAAAAATACAGTATTTAAATTGATTTTAACTGTGTTGCAGGAATATTAACTGAACTGGAAGTTAGTCAGTGTTTGCTGAATTTTGTTATTTGCTAGTAATTACAGGTGCGGGGGTAGCCACATTGTTTTATTTCCTGTCCTTGTCTATTTTAGTGGTACAGTGTGAAATATTTTCTGCTTCAAAACCTCAGCTTTGGCCTGCTAAGAACTTGCTGTATTCAACTGGACATATAAGAGAATTTAAGTACCTTTATCTGCACTTTTTTTCAAAAAAATACAGTATTTAAATTGATTTTAACTGTGTTGCAGTAATATTAACTGAACTGGAAGTTAGTCAGTGTTTGCTGAATTTTTTTATTTGCTAGTAATTACAGGTGTGGGCATAGCCACATTCTTTGATTTCCTGTCCTTGCCTATTTAACTGGTACAGTGTGAAATATTTTCTGCTTAAAAACCTCAGCTTTGGCCGGCTAAGAACTTGCTGTATTCAACTGGACGTATAAGAGAATTTAAGTACCTTTATCTGCACTTTTTTTTCAAAAAAATACAGTATTTAAATTGATTTTAACTGTGTTACAGGAATATTAACTGAACTGGAAGTTAGTCAGTATTTGCTGAATTTTGTTATTTGCTAGAAATTACAGGTGTGGGTGTAGCCACAGTCTTTGATTTCATGTCCTTGCCTATTTAAGTGGTACAGTGTGAAATATTTTCTGCTTAAAAACCTCAGCTTTGGCCGGCTAAGAACTTGCTGTATTCAACGGGACGTATAAGAGAATTTAAGCACCTTTATCTGCACTTTTTTTTCAAAAAAATACAGTATTTAAATTAATTTTAACTGTGTTGCAGGAATATTAACTGAACTGGAAGTTAGTCAGTATTTGCTGAATTTTGTTATTTGCTAGTAATTACAGGTGTGGGGGTAGCCACATTCTTTGATTTCCTGTCCTTGCCTATTTAAGTGGTACAGTGTGAAATATTTTCTGCTTAAAAACCTCAGCTTTGGCCTGCTAAGAACTTGCTGTATTCAACTGGACGTATAAGAGAATTTAAGTACCTTTATCTGCACTTTTTTTTCAAAAAAATACAGTATTTAAATTAATTTTAACTGTGTTGCAGGAATAATAACTGAACTGGAAGTTAGTCAGTATTTGCTGAATTTTGTTATTTGCTAGTAATTACAGGTGTGGGGGTAGCCACATTCTTTGATTTCCTGTCCTTGCCTATTTAAGTGGTACAGTGTGAAATATTTTCTGTTTAAAAACCTCAACTTTGGCCTGCTAAGAACTTGCTGCATTCAACTGGACGTATAAGAGATTTTAAGTACCTTTATCTGCACTTTTTTTTTCAAAAATATACAGTATTTAAATTGATTTTAACTGTGATGCAGGAATATTAACTGAACTGGAAGTTAGTCAGTGTTTGCTGAATTTTGTTATTTGCTAGTAATTACAGGTGTGGGGGTAGCCACATTCTTTGATTTCCTGTCCTTGCCTATTTAAGTGGTACAGTGTGAAATATTTTCTGCTTAAAAACCTCAGCTTTGGCCTGCTAAGATCTTGCTGTATTCAACTGGACGTATAAGAGAATTTAAGTACCTTTATCTGCACTTTTTTTTTCAAAAAAATACAGTATTTAAATTGATTTTAACTGTGTTGCAGGAATATTAACTGAACTGGAAGTTAGTCAGTGTTTGCTGAATTTTGTTATTTGCTAGTAATTACAGGTGTGGAGGTAGCCACATTCTTTGGTTTCCTGTCCTTGCCTATTTAAGTAGTACAGTGTGAAATATTTTCTGCTCAAAACCCTCAGCTTTCGCCTGCTATGAACTTGCTGTATTCAACTGGACGTATAAGAGAATTTATGTACCTTTATCTGCACTTTTTTTCAAAAAATACAGTATTTAAATTGATTTTAACTGTGTTGCAGGAATATTAACTGAACTGGAAGTTAGTCAGTGTTTGCTGAATTTTGTTATTTGCTAGTAATTACAGGTGTGGAGGTAGCCACATTCTTTGATTTCCTGTCCTTGCCTATTTAAGTAGTACAGTGTGAAATACTTTTTGCTTAAAAACCTCAGCTTTGGCCTGCTAAGAACTTGCTGTATTCAACTGGACGTATAAGCTAATTTAAGTACCTTTATCTGCAGTTTTTTTTCAAAAAAATACAGTATTTAAATTGATTTTAACTGTGTTGCAGGAATATTAACTGAACTGGAAGTTTTGACTGCTCTTCAGTTAGTCCCACCCACCCTCCCTGTTTTTGTTTTGGTGTTAATCTTAGTGGCCTTGAAACTGCCCGCCCGTCTTGTAAATTTGTGTTTGGATACTCCTTCTGGGCCCATCTCATTTGCTCACTCACCTGAGTGCAGTGAGATCATATTCTGATTTCAGGCACTCCTACTGTGTACAAATAGAGCATCTGGGAAACAGAAAAAAAAAATTAAGCTTTTTTTCCTAAAGTGGTATAGACTATTTGTAGGATTCTGAGCCCCCAAACCCTTCTGTGTTAGAGGGAAGCCTTCTAGCTTAGTTTTTTTTTCTTATAACTCTCCAGTTTTCTAGTTTCAGCACTCAAATCTGTTTCTTTGATCTCAGCACTTGTTCAGAAAAAAAAAATTTCATCTGCTTTTACTGTACTTGTGTTTCTACCTACTTTATTTTACTTTTGCATCATCTTAAAAGTACTCAATTGTATTTATTACTGCTTGGTGTAACTCATTCTAAGCCTTTTGGTTTAAACACTTTGGCTTCGGACCAGTAATTTTGCACTGAGAGGGTTTGTGGTCTGCACTGTAGTGGCAGAACAGGTAGCTTACACCCTTCTAGGTTAGGAACTGCTGATTGAGGGCTCAGTGTCTGTTATTCTAAAAGTGTATTAATTCTGGTTTAAGCACTTGGGCTTTCAGGCCAGTTATTTTACATTAAGAGGGTTCGTGGTCTGCACTCTTGTGGGAGGAGAGGCTGGACTCTGCCCTTCTGAGCTGGGAATTTCTGGTTAAAGGCTTATAATGCATGCATATCTGAACTGCTTCTTACTGAAGTTGGTGCGCCTTGTTTGCTGTGGCATAGACTGGATTTGGGCCTGCTGGATCTAGCTTTGTTTGTGTAACTTGAGCACTAATCCAGGCATTCTCTAAAGTATTCAATTGTATTTATTACTGCTTGGTAGTAACTTGATTAAAGTGTAGCTATCATTCTAAGTCTTTTGGATTATGCACTTGGGCTTCAGACCAGTTGTTTTACATTAGGAAGGTTTGTGGCATGCACTCTGGAGGCAGGACAGGTAGCTTTCATCCTTCTAAGTTGGGAAATGCTGATTGAGAGCCCAGTGTCTGTTATTCTTAAAGTGTATTAGTTCTGGTTTAAGCACTTGGGCTTCAGGCCAGTTATTTTACATTAAGAAGGTTCGTGGTCTGCACTCTTGTGGGAGAAGAGGCTGGACTCTGCCCTTCTGAGCTGGGAATTTCTGGTTAAAGGTTTATAGTGCCTGAATATTTGAAGTGTATCTTACTGAAATTGGTACACCTTGTTTGCTGTACCATAGACTAGATCCAGGCCTGCTGAATCTAGCTTTGTTTATATGCTTGTTGTTTGTTTGCTTATTTCCCTGGAATGCTAATCACACCTAATACACGGCTTCTCAGTGCTTCTGTGGATCACTAGTGATATCTGCATTGCTTACTGTACTTATTTCCTTGTTTCACTTGAAAGAAAGTTACTGTTTGTCATTTTTGCATTTAAGTTACCTGTAACACATTGCACTTAAGTTACCTGGCACTTGCTCACTAAAGCAATTATATAAGTCAGCACTAAAAATTAAAAGCACTATACCCTCACTCCCCACTGGCCCTTGTTTTCAATTATTAACAAATTCCCAATATTATTCTAGCATGTCCAAAGGTCAGTTGTCAATCTCCTCTCCGGTCCAGCTGGTGAATCTGGGAATCTTGAGGCAATGTTACAACTGCCTCATGTACACAGACGACCCTCTCCTCCTACCAACAAATTCCAACACATGTGAGAGATGCAACCATATAGCCAACTGGAGGCTAAGCTCTCTCAACTCAGTTCTGGCATAACCAGTCAGGAGGAGAAGGAAACCACACTCACTACAATTCCAGTCTCACACAGACCTACCACGACAGCAAACCAAACACATAATCACACAAAAACATACTCGGAGGCTCTTAATAAAGATCTGCCTAAGCAGCAGAGACCTCCAAAGCAGACACCCAAGCTACCGCTACCCCAAAACAAAACATGTGCAACACATATCTCGCAAAACCAGTGTGCCGAACAGTCACAGCCCTTAAGACTAAACAACACACCTGATACACTTGTAATAGGTGACTCTATCGTCAGGCACACTGACGTCCCGCTCACCAGGCTGAACAAGGACAAGGTCATGGTGAGCAGCCTGTCGGGCGCTAGGATCCGCCACATAACACAAGCACTCAGGTCACTCCAAGGCAAGTATAAATATGACTCAGTCATTGTCCATGCTGGTGTGAATGACCTGAGATGTACCTCCCTGGACTACATGAAAAGAGACATAAAGGAGCTCTCTGAGCATGTAGCCCAGGCTGGTATGACCCTGACCTTGAGTAGCATCTTACCCTCACCAAGAATGATGCCACAATATGAAGACAAGATGATCAATTTCAACAATTGGCTTAAGTACTGGTGTCATTCAAAAGGGATCCAATGCCTGTCAGCTTGGGATGATATGCACGACAAGCCACGATACTTCGCTAGGGATGGCTTGCACCTGTCACCCCTGGGCTTTCGGATATTGGCAAAGGCTCTTGCTACCCCCATAGTGCCTTTTATAGGCAAGGCTCAAAAGACAAACCCACCTCCATAGGTATCACAAGGGATAAGAAACTAAGAATAATGCTACTCAACGCCAGAAGTCTAAACCTTAAGATGCACGCACTTGAAACTCTCCTTAGCATGGAGAACATCGATATCTGTGCAGTAACAGAAACCTGGTTCAGGGCTCCCGAGAGCACCCCAGCACTACCAGGTTATACCTCATACCATGCTTTTCGGCCCCAAAACTTGGACTGAACCACAAAAGGAGGGGGAGTATCGATATTCATCAAAGGTACCCACACCTCCAGGTTGGTGGCAAAGCACGAAGCATCAGAGACTATCCATGTGCAACTAACAGTGGGTAAAACTGCCTTCCATTTTATAGCCTGCTATAGACCACCCTCCCAAACCCAGGAACCCCACTCGGCCTTCCTGAGAACACTGGAAAATATGAAGGTCTCTTCAAACACCATATATTGGGCGACTTCAACTACCCAAACATAGACTGGGAGCATTACTCTAGCTCCAACACCCTAGCCCAAAAGTTCCTAGAATTTATAAACTCAAATGCTATGGAACAACTTGTTACCACTCCCACAAGAGGGGAAAACATACTGGACCTGATCATCACCAACATGGGGACTCTATGCTCCAGACTAGAAGTGTATCCCTCACTGGTAAGATCAGACCATAAACTAATCTCACTGGATATTCACATCCAGACCCCACCCCCTGCCCAGAAAACCACAGTGAAAAACTTCTCTAAAGCAAATTTCACACTCCTCAAAACCGAGGTGGAATCCTTCAAAGCCCCCGGGCCTGTGGAAAATACAGCCCAGACCGCAGAATCCTTTATAAATGCATTCTATGAACACCTTCAGGAATGCATGGATCATGCAATCCCAAATAAAACCAAGACCCAATCCTACAAAGGCAGACGTCCTGTCTGGTGGACCCCAGCCATAAACAAACTATACAATAGAAGGAGGAAGCTACTAAATGATAGAGCAAAATCCCAAAAAGGGAAGGCATAACTGATCAGTATTAGCAAAATACTACGGGCACTCATAAAATTGTCTAAGGCCAGCTTCGAGAGAAAAATTGCACAGAACACTAAGGATAATCACAAGGCTTTCTTTACTTATGTTAGGAACCTGGGTGGTAATTCCCAGATATGCTCAGAATTAGTCCAAAATGACAAAAAATACACTGAACCCACAGACATTGCCAACATCCTAGCTGACAGGTTCAGCGCAAACTTCTCCCCCCCTCCCCACCAAAAGGGCAAATATCTATCCCAGCAGAGTGCTGCCCCCTGACATCTCAGATGCTCAGGTAAGAGCCGCCTCTCCAAAGCAAAAACACAGCATCAATGGGACCAGACGGTGTCTCGGGCTGCGTCCTACATGAACTCCAAGAAGAGCTAAACCCAAACATAAAACTACTGTTCAATCTCAGCCTTACTACAGGATATGTGCCCAAAGAGTGGCGTACAGCAACAGTGGTCCCTCTCCATAAAGGTGGTGCCTCAACGGATCCCGGAAACTATCACCCCATAAGCCTGACTAGCTTGGTCTGCAAAGCTATGGAAAGGATCATCATGGACCTCATAAATAAAGATATTGGGGACCTACAGACACTGGATCCTACCCAGTTTGGCTTTGTTAACGGCAGATCCTGCCTCTTAAACCTGGTTGATTTCTTTGAAACAGTCACCAAGGCGATTGACGAGGGGAAGGTGGTCCACACAGCCTACCTGGACCTCACAAAAGCCTTCGATACAATACCCCACTCGGGCATTATAGATAAGCTCACCAGCTTAAATATAAACCCCTATGTCACTAGATGGGTTGCAAACTGGCTCAAGGACAGAACCCACATGGTTAGAATTGCTGGAGCCATGTCAGACTCCAAACCAGTTACAAGTGGTGTCCCACAAGGCTCAGTCCTGGGACCTCTCTTGTTCGGTATATATTTCTCAGAGGTACAGGCCAACATGGAAGGACTGTGGCTGACCAAGTTCGTAGATGACTGCAAACTGGGCGCCATAATCGACTCTCCAGCCGACACAAGCATCCTCCAAAAGGTCCTCATAGAAACAGACAACTGGTGCCAGAGCCATGGCCTCAAGCTAAATGCCAAAAGTGTATAGTCATCCCCTTTGGCAAAACAAAGTGCCCACAAATTACCACATAGGTGGTAATCCATTAAGTACAGAAGAAGTAATTAGGGACCTGGGGACCCAAGTTGATAGCAATCTCTCATTTGACAACCACATGGCCAAAGTGGTTAGAAAAACATTTTATATAGCCCACCTAATCATGAAGGGATTCACATCTAGATCAGGGGAGGTCATCGTGCCTCTTTACTCATCCCTCATCAGGCCCATAATTGAGTACAATGCCCCTTTTGGGATGTACCTTACCAGACACCTGCAGCAACTGGAAAGACCCCAAAAGTACCTCACTAAGAGGATCAAAGGGCTCAAACAGATGCCATATGCTGCCCGGTTAAAGAAACTCCAGCTCTACTCAGTGGCATACCACCTGTTCAGAGGTGATCTGTGCCTGACGTATAAAGCCATGTCCAACCCGGAATGAATGGACATGCTGCACCTCAGAAAATCCAAATCCCATTGAGCTACGCGCTCGAGAGACTTGAACCTCAGCACTGAAATAAATAGGACATGCTGGAGGGACAGATTCATAACCCAGAGGCTCCCTTCACTCTGGAATAAAATCCCAGTCCAGGTTAGGCAGAGTCCCTCATTGACTCTCTTCAAGAGGAATCTTGATGAGTGGATGGGAGATCATAGGTTTACCCCGGGTATCACTTCTGTGTCACTGTTAGACAGAGGCACAGTATACTAACCTCGAAAAAGGGCATAGCAAAATAAATTTAAAATGGGTGGCGAAAGCCAAACACATTCTGGCTAGGCTTATAAATGCCCTAGGGAAGATAGCCTAGTATGAACCTATGAACCTATGAACCTAAGTGGATGAATCTAGATCCCGCAAGAGGACAGTTACTAGTGGTGTGCCACAGGGCTCAGTGCTGAGATCAGTCCTGTTTGGAATATACTTATCTGAAGTCAAGGCTAGTATGGAATACCTCTGGATAACAAAGTTTGCTGACAACCACAAGCTGGGGGCAATCACTGAATACTCCCATGATGTAGATATCCTTGAAGAGTTTCTAGCTCTGACAAATGAGTAGTGCCAGAACCATGGCCTAAAACTAAATCTAAAAACATGCATTATCATACACTTTGTGAAGACAAACACTCCTGCAAATTATAACATTAGTTGCACACTCCTAAGAGTAGACTCAGGTGAGAGATCTATGTACACAGATGAATAGTAGCCTGAACTTTGACCACCAGATGTCCACAGTGGTGAGAAAGTCCTTCTATGTGGCACAACTTATAAATAAAGGTATGGAGTCAGCTCCAAGGAAATTATAGTCCCATTGTACTCAGCAACCATTAGACCAATAATGGAGTACAATGCACCATTTGGCATGTACTTGACTAGGCACTTATAGCAGCTGGAGTGACCTCAGAGGTTCCTCACAAAGAAAATACAGGTGTAAACAACACGTACTATGTGGATAGACTAAAAGCCCCATCCCTATCCTCTCTCTCTTACTGACTATCGATGGGTGACCTATGCCTGAACTACAAGGCACTCACAAATCCAGGCCTAATGAAGCTGCTACACATCCACAAATCAAACAGCACAAGGCTTGCCCAATCTAGTGATCTAAACTTGGTCAGCAACTCAAGCAAAACATGCTGGAGAGACAGATTTGTGTCTCAGATTGCACTTTCTTTGGAACAGGCTTCCTACTCACATTAAGCAGATCCCTTCTCTGGCCTTTTCAAAAGCAATTAGGATCAATGGATGGGGAAATCACAAAATCACACCTAGGGTAGTGCCTTTGTCCAGTATGGACAGGGACAATCTTTAAAATTCTCAAGGCATAGGCAGTAATCCATGCCATCCTCTTCTCCCTGGGAGACATATATTGGGTAAAATCAGGTTATATTGGCTAGGTTTGTTCATAGGTTCATAGATTCATAGTAGGCTATCTGCCCTAGGGCATTTATAAGCCTAGCCAGAGTGTGTTTGGCTTTCGCCACTCATTTTAAATTAATTTTGCTATGCCCTTTTTCGAGGTTAGTATACTGTGCCTCTGTCTAACAGTGACACAGAAGTGATACCCGGGGTAAACCTACGATCTCCCATCCACTCATCAAGATTCCTCTTGAAGAGAGTCATAGGTTCATAGGTTCATAGGTTCATAGGTTTGTAAGGGGTTCTTAAGCATTTAGCCTAGTAATCTCCTATGAACCTATGAATCTGTGTGGAGTTTTGTATTTTTTCTTAATATCTGTTAGCATGAGCCTAAAATCATGCTGATTGGGTATACTAAGCCGTTGGCATTTACCTTTCTCTCTCTCTCTCTCTATCTATATATATATATATATATATATATATATATATATATATATATATATAATTAGCACGGAATGTCAGTAGATACCCAGGGCCTTGCCCCCTGTTAAAAATAATGTTTTCATTTTTTTTTATATTTATTTTGCAAAAGCCGAGGTTATTGCTTTGTGCAATGTTGACAGTTTTGTGTCTACTTTGTGCATGTCAAAATTTGTGACATTCAATATATTTAACTACATCGCTATACATCTATATGTATATAGATGGGGGTCTACTTTTCTTTGTTGAAACCACGTTATTCTGAAAAAGAAAAGTATGACCCCATTTACGCGAAAGCGCACTTAAATGAACCGGTAATAAAAACAAAAAAGGAAACACTGCAGCACCGAAGCACACTTCAGTGGGGATAAGGGAATATACCTGTTTCCTCACTGTAGTACTATTTCAAAGTTAATATATTTAAAGTAGCGGTTGCAGGGGGGCTTGCCCACATGCAAAACTGCCTTTATAGTGTTTCCTTTTTTGTTTTTATTACCACTTCAGGGAACTGATATTCCCAAAAGTGCACTTTTGTTTAAGTGCACTTTTGTGTAAATGGGGATGTACTTTTCTTTTTCAAAATAATGTGGTTTCAACAAAGAAAAGTAAACCCATAGATAGACAGATACAGTAGATATAGCTTTTAAGATGCTGAGTTGTTTGGGACAGATAAAATAGTTAATGGAATATGCTTTGTGTCTTAAAATTTCTTTATTTTAACAAATAAAGTTAAAAAAAATCAAGGTTCTTAAAAAACAAGTCAGACTTAAGTCCAGCATAAGTATATTCACCATTTATGCAGGTATTTTTCACAGTATATCAAGCTATTACAATTTATATTCAGTGGTTCTTTCTACACATGACTTTGGCAGAGTAGCTGGCAAAACTGAAACAGCAATTACAGAGACCTGTAGTAAACAGAACAGCTCTCTTCTCAATTCTACCAGCAAGGAATAACAAAACAGCTTTAACTTCAATTTCAGCAACAAGTAATTATAATACAGCTTCACCTACTACCAAGGCAAAAATAGGAATGTCCTCCAGGTAGTTTTCTATCTTCCTTTTGGGTTATGTAAATCCATCTAGAGTTCTCCCCAAGCCCCTCTGTTCAACTGTCCCTCATTAACTATTTCATCCTTGCTTGTCTCTAGGTTAATCTCCTTAAAGAGATCATCCAGCACTATGTACCTGAACCTCCCAAGGTAGTATATTTAAAATGACATGCCAAAGCTATACTACATACCCCCCAGTGTATAGCCATTTGTTTGAGTTGCTGACTAAGTTTAGCTCCCTAGTTTGAAATTTAGCAAGTGGTTTGTATGTCTGTGACAGCCAATCTACATGGAGTGTGTAGGGGGGAATTGTCCCCAGACCTGTAGAAAAGCAACGTTTTCATTTGTTGTTTGTATTTATTTTGCATGAGCCAAGGCTGTTGCTTGGCACAACCATAGCAATGTTTTGCCATGTGTAGTATCAATAGTTTTGTGTCAACATTGTGCACATCTATATTTGTGTCATTCAATATATTTAAATAAATCGATATGTGTGTGTGTGTGTGTGTGTGTGTGTGTGTGTGTGTGTGTGTGTGTGTGTGTGTGTGTGTGTGTGTGTGTGTGTGTGTACGCGTGTGTGCGCGAGTGCAAGGGCGCACAGGCGTATGTGTGTGTGTATGTGTATATGTGTACACAGATTGACAGATACAAATTTTAGTATGTGGGGAAAGATAAAACTGCCAATGGAATCAACTTTGTATCTTAAAAAGTCCTTTTTATGAACAAATAAATGAAGTTAAAAAAATAAATGTAGTTTTTATGAAACAAGTCATTCTAAAGTCCATAAGCAAGTTTACCCTTTATGCAGTCTCTTTCACAGTGTAACAAGCTTTTACAATTTAGATTCAGTGTTTCTTTCTACACATGAATTTGGCAGAATACCTGGAAAAAGTGAAACTGCACTTACTGAGACCAGTAATAAACAGAGAAGCTCTCTTTCCAATTCTACCAGCAAGGAATAACATAACAGCTTTACTTTCAATTTCAGCAATAGGAAATTACATAACAGCTTCACCTGCTATCAAGCAAGAAAAATATCCAGCTGGATTCTTCTCTCAATGATGAAGTCCCTTACCTCAGTGGAACACCCTCCAGATTGTCCTCCGTCTTCCTTCTGGTCTGTATAACTCCAATTAAAGTTCTCCCCAACCCTCCTCAGACCCAAAGACCACAGATGAGTTGTGCACTCCGTTTAAATACCCTCTTTTGAATTGTCCTTCATTAGCTGTTACATCCTCGCTTGTATTTAAGTTAATCTCCTTAAAGGTCCATCCACCATTTTGCTACCTGACCCACATGGGTTAGTACATTTAAAACGACTAGCCAGCACTTATGCTACAGGCTGCTCCCAGTGAACACCCATCATAGTGAACATTAGCAGATGAACTGTATGTCTGACAGCCCATCTGCATTCAGATGAATATGGCCTAGACAATGCCTTATCTGAAAAGTAAAGGGCTGTTGATGAGTCAGTGCCTACTGAGAAACCTATGGGCTGGTATCCTTGTTCTGAAATAACCATTGAAAAGTAGCATCATCTGTTATCAGGACAAACTTTCCCTAAGGAGGCTTCAGGATAATGACGGCCCACTACATAGCTAACCATTCTCTGTATAGCTAGGTATTGTTCCACAGTGTTTCTAGGCTTCCTAGTCCTACTAATATAGTAGATGAAGAGCCCCTCCTTTCTACAACCCAAGACAAAAACTACACATTTGACTACTTACAGCAAAATGTAATAAGAAGTATTTCAAAAGTCAGAAGCTATCTCCATGGACTCTATATTCTTTAGCAATCTAAAGGCTCATTCAGTTGCTTTGTCTACTTTGGATTCATGTCCAGTGATCAAAGGTAATTTTGAAAAACTGAAAGAAATTAAAACCTTTTGCTAAAACCATCTTTGCTGACAACTCAATGATTTTGTTTTTGCAGGGGGGGTAAGCCCCCCTGCACCACCCACACCCCCAGAATCCCAGCTATATATGTATATATATGTATATATATATATGTATATATATGTGTGTGTGTGTACATATATATATATATATATATATATATATATATATATATATATATATATACACCAACTCTGAGTATGCACAACAGTGGAGAAAAAAGCAAACGCTACTGTTGTCAAAAGTAATTTCAGTGAACACCACTCGTTTTTGCATTCACCCAAATTACATTTGATGAAACAATGTGGTCCCATCCAATTACCTTCTGCTGAATCTAACCTTAGTCTCTCAGGAAGGAAGCATTTCTGGTAAAAGCAAAAGAAATTTTCCAATAAGAACTAGTAGGCTTAAAAAAGTATTCACTTGCATTTTAATGGTTGGTATGGGCAATTTTGCATTGCTTATACTTTTTCTATCTAAGGTTTCACAAACCAATTTGTTGGCTTTTGCCATATCTGCCTCATATTATCTACACTGGCCATCAAACCAGCCTGATAGAAGGTGCTAAGAAAAGTGTGCATTGTTCACCAATTGTTCTCATATTCTTCAAGGAATATTCCATCATCTATATAGGCTGTTACAGATCTGTTGTGGTGTCCAATGATTTTACTAATTAGTTTCTTGAATGTTGCAGATATTCTTTGGATACCAAAAGGTAATGCTTTATAATGGAAGAAAACATAAGCTGTGGCAAATGCCATCTTCCTTTAGTACCACAAGCTTATGCGGTTTGTCAAGAAAGTTTGATTAAGTCTAAAGTGGACAAAACCCTAGCCTGACCCAGTTTATCCATCAATATGTTGACTCTTAGCATTTGATAAGAATAAAATTTAGATACACCGTTTTGCCTCCTGAAGTCACTGCAAAATCTTATAGGCCTGTCAAGTCTTGGATACTAGAGCAACAGGACTGTTCCACTCAGTCTGGGATTCCTCTATAATCTCAAGTTTAAACATTTTATTACTTCATCCCTAACTGCTTGACATTGAGGCTCTGGTATCTGATATAATTTTAAATGCACTTTCTCCACAGGTACAGATTCTATGTTTTACTGGAGTAAACAGTTTTACCATTCAACTCTTTGAACATGTTACTATTTCTAAGTGCAAATTATTTAATTTCCTACTTCTGAAAGACTGACAACACCCCCCTACTTGACTACATGGCATGCTTGGAGTTTTAACTTTCCTTGCAAATATACTTAGGAAGTTTATCTTCCTCATTTTAGAACAGTTATATGATGCAACGGCTCAGGTTTCCTTTTATCCAGTTGCCTTGCCACTGTTTAAGGAACTTGTTTTTTTCAGCAGTGTATACTAATGTAGATATCTTATCTCCTGCATTGATGTCTCTTGTTAAGGATTTATTTTACATGCTATCTGTGGTGCCTGCTATGCCTTTCCACACGTCGTTTCACTGCCAACATCATAGTTCTCAACTAGTCCTGTGGACCCCAAAAATGTCCTCTTAAAATTGTAAATGTGTTGTTTTCTTTGTCTGCTTCTTTTGCTGTATCTAGCAAGCATTGAGGATGTCTACCATGCAGCAGTTCAAATGGGATAAATCCAATTAAGGCTTGGGGTGCTTCTTTTACAGCAAAGAGAATCTATATCACAGAAGGTGCCAGTTTTTCACCTCTCTTCATCGCTCTCTCTATATATAATATATATATATATATATATATATATATATATATATATATATATAAAGAGAAAGATAGAGAGGAAGACAGAACAACTTTCATAAGATAAAACTGAAAGTTTTATTAAAGTGTGATATCTTCAGCTGTTTCACTTTAAAGCACAGGCAAAGCTCATATGACTCTGGAGAGAAAGTGGAGCCTTAATAAGTAGGAATCTCTTGCAGAATTCCTTTTCTGGAGGACAGCCTTAGTACTTCTGTTGCTATGGATTTTGCATTGACTCTTCAGAAGGGGACTTCCTCAGGAAATGTTGCTGCCTATTTAGTAATTACCATGGAATACTGGTGACTATTCTTTGATTTCATAAGATTCCTGAAGCCTGCTTTTGGTGCCACTCTATGACTGTCATGGCTGGCTGCACAAATGTAGTCCATGCCTTGCATAATACCAAACCAATGAAATTTAGCCAAAACTAGCCATTGTTTTGTACATTTCTGAATGACACCCAAATGTGTATGTATGCTAATTTCATTACAGGTATTCTAAAAGGATTTAGGATTAGTAAACTGGCTTAGTGTTTATTCCTTCTTTAATTACTCTATAAGACAGATCATTTTTAGCTCAGAGTAGGGGTATTTAGTGGGCTTGCTCTGTTCTTTTCTTATGGTGTTGCAGTCCAACTGAAATTTCTTGAAATTCATATGACTTATCTGGTTGTCAGCTAAGTCAATATTTTCCTCAGTATTTTTATGTGAAATGAAGGAAGCGGCCTATTCTCCTACAAGTAGAGATGCAGGTATTTCCTCTTTATCTAAGTCATCCCCTAAATGGAGTAACTCATGAAAATAATTTATTTCCTCCAGGAATACGGATCGATTCCATTTCTGTTCCACAGAGATGTTTTTTTCCTACTTTTAGTTCTAGTTTAGCTTCTGTTTTTGATAAGTTATTGGGTTTGGTAGAGTGAAGAGAAAATCAAGACTCTGTTGGCACATGCCCATTTTCTTTTAAGCCTGTGTGAGAACCGTCTGCCCCTTCTTGACTTTCCTGTTGCTCTTTCTGTTAGTGTATTCCAAACTAAAGGCCTTTCAGTGTCTGCCTCTTTGATGAAGTATTTTGTCAGTTTAACTCGTGGAGTTGTTTAATAAATCTCACACTCACTGTCATTTCCTATACTGACTTCATTCAGTATTTTAAGAGGAGTCTTTTAACATGACTTAGTAGTGGACTGACATAAACCTTCCACCCAAATGCAAATCTTGGCTCTTTTTGTGTCTAATAGTCAAGGCTGGCCTTAGGTGAAATGGTAGCTTAGGTGAAAGGTTCCATGGTACACTGTCATTGCCCATTGCTCTCCACCATTCTGATTACTTTTTCTTCCTTGTTTGAAAATGTTATCTTAGTCATTAGTTTTTTTTATCAATATTAATACACACACACACACACACACACACACACACACACACACACACACACACACACACACACACACACACACACACACACACACACACACACACACACACACACACACACACACACACACACACAAACACGCACATAGGAAGAATTCTGATTCACCTATGCCATGTCTTAAGATGTTGGAGGAAGCCAGAGCACATGGGAAATCAACACAAAGACAGAGAAAGCATGCAGAAGAAACCACACATAAGAACCCAACCAGAGCAAAGCAGTGTGATAAGGCAACACTATTTACAGCACCACTGGACCAAAGAGTATTATCTTTCTATCTTTTGCACTCATTCTGCTTCTAGCAGACGACCAAAGAAAGACACTTATTATGTGCAATGCTGATGTTTCTGATGGAAAGTAAAAAAAGCATGGCCAACTTGTTGCTGTTAAATATACTGCAATTCCCACACAGACAAATAGACACATACTCTTACATACACATACATCCTATAGCCATGGCAATACCAGTTTTACAGTGATTTCATCAAAAAAAAAAACTTTTGCATAACATTACCTCTTCAACACCAAATGAGTGATTGCTGTTTAGCAGTGATCAAATGATAGCAGAGGTAAGTCACTTTTATGTTCAGAAAGCCTTCATACCCTCAATTACAGCCACTTTCATTACTGTGTGCACTTCAGCTGACTGCCAGTGGAATAAATAAACTAATAAAATACATACATTAATAAACAAATCAGTTAAACTGAATAAATAAATAATTATAATATTAACAGTCACAATGATGTACTTCAAAGATTGTTTCACACAAACATGTCATAATTATAGCAAAGTAATCTGTCTTAATCTATACAATGCACAGTAGCCCAGCAAAGATAGTTCAGTTACTTTCATCCAAGATACCCTCACCAAGCAGTTTTACCCACATTTGGGTCAACATCTGACAGCTGATTGTGATAAAAAATAATGGTCACGTAATGTATTTCATCTTTGCTCCACACAAACAGTTGCCACACATTAAAGTATTCCAAACTGTTTCATACAAACCACATTAGCTTACAAAGCTAGAATAATGATCAAATAACCACCAATGGTCATTTTCCTCAATAGAAAACTCCACCAATTGCAGCTGCTTTGTCTCTGTATATCACAGATGACCAAATTGCTTCAGACAAATCACCCTAGTCTTGGAACACCAGAATAATGAGCAAACAACAGCAGTTAGCAATTTCCTCCACAAGTAGCCCCAATAATCATAGCTACTTTGTCTGTTTATATCTCAGATGCCCAAGCTTTATAAAAAATAAGGACTATACATAAATGTATTCTACTAGCCTCTTAGTGTAAGCTGAAAATCATAGATAGAGTTTAATTATTGCTTTTGTATACTTAAAATATTGCTAGAATATCATTTTTTGAATTATCATGCATTTTCTGAAGAATATGAAATCAGAAACTACAATTTATCATTATTTATTGACTATAACTTTCAAAAATGTACCAGAAAACAATGTATTTTATATGGAAAAGATGAAAATGACATAGTCTAGGGGACATTTTCTGAAACCAGGGACATTTGAATGGTATGGGTATCTGACTGGCTGCATATCAGGGTTTAAAAAAACTTTCTTGTTACAAACTGGACCATTTTTGTGTATATGAACCCATGCCACAACATTCAGGTCTTCACGGTGCTGCCAGAAGAGTACCAGTACTGTTTGCAAAGTCACTGTGGCCATTACCCTCTAGTGTTCAAATGTTTTGGGCTTTTGGTTTAATCCCACTTGCCATTTGTTGACTATATCGCACTGTGTGGGACCAAGCGGAATGTCTGGAAGCTGAGCAGTGTGTGAGTCTTTTTTTACAGGGTGCTGATTTTTTTCTCAATATAGGTTTTTTCTCAGTAAGGAAAAATAAAGTTAGAAAGGTACTCTTGATTAAATGGCAGCCAGATGCCTGTGTTGCCTATACCTAGTGTGAGCCATGTTTCTAGTTCTGCAGTCTCTCTTTGTTGAGGCCATGTGCTTCTGGTAGTAGATCTGGTTGAATGCCCTTCCTCCATAACTTTCATATGTCTTTTAACTGGGGAATATTTTGGACAATATTACATTATGATACAAAATTACTAGTGCTGCAACATATACAATTTTACCCAGGATACTGTTCATTTCTACTTGAGAGGGTATTTCAAATTATCTTAATACACATGTATTACTTCAGTTTTCTGTTTACTATTTGTTTTCTGCTTGCAAACATATTGTGGTTTTGCCAGTGTATTCCTACATTCGGAATCCAATATTCTTACTAATTATTTCCCTTTTGCTGCAATAGTACAATCATAAGTTTGGCACAATGACAACAAGCAGATTATACACTACTAACAGTAATCACACTGCATTATTATACTCTCAAGCACACTTTAATTAACAGACTGCTGACAAGTATTGGCAGTTTTTGCAAGTATAGTCTAATTTTCATTAACTCTACAGAAATTTGCTATATGTCCTTTTCTACACCATTTAAAACAAAATTTCAAGATTTTTTTTATTACAGGTTTATAAGCATACTTATGTTTAGGTTTATTATTAGTCCTTTGTGCATGTACATCAAACTTATAATTCATAATTTCATTAAGTAACAAACACTCTACTTTAAGAATCAGTTGTTCATAGGTTCATAACTTTATAGGCATATATGAGGCTAATGACCACCAGGGCCTTTATAAATCTAGTTACGCAATCCAACCCAATTGTGTCCTTGTGTATCATGGGCATTTATCAGGAGAGGATATGTTAATTAGGATGTTTCTAGAAGTTATATTGGGGGTATGTTCGTTTGGGCATTACTGTCTATCTCTGTCTATCAGAGACATGTGGGGGCATACTCAGAGTGAATTTTTGATCCCATCCATTGGTCAAGTTTACACTTAAATAGGGTTAGTGATGGAGTCTGCTTCACATGGATGGGTGTCTTGTTCCAGAGCATGGGGATCTATTGAGACACATATTTCACAAGCAAAATTTAAATCCTTGGATCTAGTGGTTCTGATGCTGTTAATTTTGTGGATGTGCAAAAGGTCTATCAGATTTCGATCTGAGGATACCTTGTATGCCAGGCATAGATCACTTCTTAGTAACCTGTAGGACACAGAGTATAGAGATATGGCTTTAAGGCAATCCATACAGGGCAATGTGTTTATACCCTGGTTTCTCCTGGTAAGGAACTTTTGCGGGCATTCTAACTGTTGCATATGTCTGGTCAGGTCGATGTTGAAGGAGGCATTACACTTACTGATGAGTCTGATGAGGGACAAATAAACTAGGACTATGACTTCCTTGGAACTAGATGCCATGCCCTTATGTATAACTTGGGTGGCACACAATTATTTTCTTACTACTTTGGCCACATTTTGGTCAAAGGCCAAATTACTGTCTACATATGTTCCCAGATCACTGACTACTGGATCAACTCCTAGGGGTATCTTAATGATGGAGCAATTAATTAGCTTAGGTGGTAGTTTTCCCAAAAGGCACTATAATGCATTTCTTGGCATTGTGTTTTAGTCCCTTATTTTGGCATCAGGCATTGCTAGACGATCTCGCAAGATTTTTCTATAAATGAGGGATCTATGATAGCTCCCAGTTTGCAAGTGTGAACTTGGTCAGCCAAAGGTGTTTGACATTAGCCTTTACCTCAGAAAACTATATGCCAAACAGGATCAGTCCCAGCACAGGCACCTGAGGTACCGTGCTATTGACCAGTCTCTTAGTGGAGTTTGATATCATTAATCCTGACTTCCTGGGTCCTGTCTGTGAGCCAGATGGTGATCCAGCAAGTTATGTAGGTGGTTTTGCTCAGTTTGGTGAGTTTGTCAACAATACCTAAATGGGGTATTGTATTGAACAACTTAGCCAGGTCCAGGTAGGTGCTTTTTCTCCTCATCCATTGCCTTGGTGATCTTCACAAAAAAGTCCACCAGGTTTACTAGGCATGATATTCCCTTGACAACGTCAAACTGGGTTTGGTGTAATGTCTGAAAATTTTCTATGTCTTTGTTAATCATTTCCAGAATAATTTGTTCCATGTCACATTAAACTAGTGAGGTGAATAGGTTAGTAGTTTCCAGGGTCACTTATGAAGTGGGGTAACTGTTGCAGTCCTCCATTCTCATGGTACAACACCTGTTTTGATGGTGTAGTTGAAAAGTGACTCAAGTGGTCCTGATACATCATGTTTCAAGATATTTAAGAAGCATCCTGGGATATTGTCTGGGCCCACTAATGTTTTGTTTTTGCACTTAGTGAGTGTCACCAGGGCCAGCTCTCTGTTAATAGTTGGGGCGGGATCTATGCTAGTAGGTATATCATGAGGGGATGCAGGAGGGGAGAAAGGGTGAAGTTTAAGCTGAATTTGTCAACTAGCAAATTTGCTATGTCAATCTGTTCTGTGAAGGTGGCACTACTGACTACAAGTTCAGCACACTGGTGTGTACTGCCGCTGAGGTTTCAAACATGGCTGTAGAAGGCCTTGTGGTTGTCTTTAGCCTGTGATGCTATCTTGACCTTGTAATTTCCTTTTTTGGACTTAATTAGTCCTCTTAGTTTCCTGTTATTTTAATTAGAGAGGTCCTATCATAATGGGATTTGTTCTTTCTGAGTTTAGTCATGACTGTTTTCCTTTGTTATATACCCTGTTAAGGTTAGGATTCCACCAGTGTGTTTTACGTTTAGATTTTTTTTGCACTTACTTCTAATAGGCAGAGCAGTCCCTATACAGCCATTTACATGGTTGTACAGAGTCTCTGTGAACAATTACATATAGGTTGCTGTGAACTCTGGGTTGAGAGGGTCACTGACTTTTGACAAACTATCATTTAATAGGATGTAGTTTGCTTTGGAATAGTTCTTAACTGTTACAAGGTTTGCTGAGCATTCTGAGTTGATTTTTATTTTGAAGGAGGCAGCTTTGCGATCCAATCTCACTAGTGAGGATGTGACACTGGGAGGATGCAGCACTGTCTCATATTGGTGAGTACCTACAGCTTGCTAGAATATGGTATGTGACTTTGTTTATTGTTATTTGGATGTGGATAAATTCCAGGGCATCATCCTGTTTAACCAGTGTAGTTATGTTTGCTGTAATTCAGATTGAGCTTCCTCCACCTTTTGTCCCTGTCTGTGCAGCTGATGGTATAAATGTGTGGAAGGCACTGAAGCCTTGCACTGCCAGAGTACTTTCTGTGGATTTAAACCTTGTCTCAGTAATGGCACAGATGTCTATATTCTCTATATTCTGTGTTTAGAAGATTGAGGGTCACTCTGGACTAACCAGTTTCTTAAGTTACTAGGGGTGCCTTCTTAAGTTTGCCCAAAGCCAAAATTTCTACAAGTTTGCTGCCTTTATTTATGTGAAGTTTTAGCCACATTTTCAATATAAATAGCAAATCTTCTAATTCAGCTGTCACCAGCTTGTCCATGAAACATCCATTTATGAAATTTATAGGAGTACATTTTTGATGAACCTCAGTCCCTGATCAGATGTCTTTATTTTTTGCAATTATGCTCATCAGAAGTTTTTTAATTGATTCAGGTCTTCAGGGTGTCTCCAGTTAGGTGCGATAATAGAATTCTGATTAATTTCTGTCTAGGACCAGCTCTTCTAAGATGTATAACTTTTGAAAGTGAAAAGTTAAGCCTCTATGTCATCATCAGCTACAAGGCGTACTGGAGCTCTGAACTCCTTGGGAGGTGGGTGGCTGGATAATCAGGAAGGGAATCTGCTGCTGATGGTTTATAGGTAGTGATCTGTGGCAAGCCGCCTCTCCTGAATGCTGACCAAGTGCTGATCAATTCCCACACGTCTGTCCTGAAGGGCAGCACTACATGTTTATTACAATTTTTATTACAGTTAACCAGGCCTTCATTTAGTATCACCATGCAGTATACACAGTCAGTATGCACAAAAATTGTTCTTTCACAAAGAGCCAGCAACACCTACAGCACTAAGAAATCCTTGCGATATCGCATATTTATTCTGTTATTTGATACTTTACACACTCTACCTGGGAATATAACTTAAGGAAGAAGGCCACTATTGCCAAAGTGCACTGTGTTGAAAAAATACATTTTTGCCCATTGAAAACAGTAGCATAGTATGTATCATGGTTTATCACTGGAATCAGCATGACGTAAAAATCATATATACTCTCTAATAAATGAAATTTAGCAGGTAAATGCAGTTCTTATCAACCAAGTTAGTCTGTAGTCCCAATATAAATAAATTCACTTTCAGACAAGCGTTTCATGTTACAAAAAGCATTTATAGTAAAATGTAATGCTCCTTCCTGCAAATATCTGGCAGAATACCTGGCAACAGTAAAGCAGTGCTTGCTGAGACTTCTTAATGACAGTGTGATTAAAGCTATCCCCAGCCTTTTAGAATAAATGAAAATTTCAGCATTACTATACACTCCCACTTACCTTATATTTGATGTTACAGACTTTGATTTTTCATACACTTAAGAAATTATTACATTTCATCAAATGTGACACAGAAATGATACTCAGTAAGCCACTCATTTAAGTGGAGGGAGTTTAATATCACAATAATCACCAGCTTGCCAATACCCACCCTTTGGCTATTCCCCCCTTTTTTCAAGAAGGTTTAGGGCAGCTAGCCCTGGGATAAATTTCAAGGTACTAATCCAGTTATCCCGATTATGTCTGAAACATGTGATACTGCTTAACCTGTATGGGCAACAAATTCCAAAGATGGGTGGAAGGTTTTGCCTTATATTTACTTGCTTATCAAGACGCATGTCCCATGTTCTGGTGTTGAATAGGTATTTGATTTGGGGAGATAAAGGAGCTCAGAAACATCAGGGTGTCAAATGGTATACTAGGTGAGATACAGATTACCCCTAAGAATCTATAAGATACTGAGTAAAGAGATACTGCATGTTGCCCTATTTGTAGCTCAGGGTCTTTAAGCTTGAAACCTTCTTCATTAGAAACCTCTGGGGCTTCTTTAGTTGTAATATATCTAGTTAGATGCAGTCCAAAGGGGCTCTGTACTCTATAACTGGTCTAATCAGAGGGAACAATAACATCTTTAGATCTGGATGGCTATATCCTTGACTATTAGTTGTGGTAAGTAGAAAGAATTTCTGACTTCTGTTGCTATATAATGATGGAAGGGAAGAGAACTGTCAACTCAGGTACCTAAATACCTCATTTAGTAGTGGAGTACTGTCTGTACTATACGTTCAAGGTAGGGGCTGTTTAAAAAAGGAAAAACTACTACACTTTTTTTTCACAATTAAAATGAACTCATTTTCAGTAATCAGGTGTTAACTAGGTAAGATTTTTTTTTGTAGGGTACAGGCGTCAAAGATGGTCTTGGCAACAACACCCAGTCTGTAGTCATCTCAAAGCTTAGTTAAGCAGGGGTTCTGGGACTCAGTTTGCAGAACCGATAATTAAATGGCATAAAGGAGTGGTCCCAGTCTAGATCACAAGGAAGACCCCACTGGTGACTTTCATACTTACAGATGAGGTATCTGACACTCATACTATGTGGGCTCTGTCTTTTAACCAGTTTGCTATCTTTCTTGCCAGACATGGCTCTACATTTATACATGCAGCTCACTTACAATGGCTGCATGGGGAATGGTATCAAAAGTTTTGGTTAGCTCAAGATATGTTACCTGAATGACATGACTACTGTTAATAGCCTCTGTGACCATCTCAAATGAGTTAATCAGGTTTAATAAGTAGGATCTCCTTCTGATGAAGCTGAACTGAAGAAGGCCAAGTATAACAAGATTTTCCATATCATAATTGATGAAAACAGTTGTGATATGCACCACTGCTTTTGAAATCAGTCACATTACTCTGATGGGTCAATAATTACCAAGGTCCATGCTAAGGTCACCCTTTTAGAGGGGTATCACCATTATGATGCACAATAATTCAGGTACAAATCCTGTGACTAAGCTTAGGTTAAATAATTTGAGGATAGGCTTGGAAAGTACATTTCCTGCTATTTATTAAATATCTAGGTATTTTCAAGTCCCATGGAGGAAGTAGTTTTGGTCTGTGATAGCACCTTCAGAACATGTTCCTTGGAGGTAATGGGGGGAGTAGGTATTCTGGGATATGTGGTTAAACATTTCATGTGATGTTTGCACTATACTTGTTTGCTAGTATGTTGGTGATGGCTATTGGGTTGGAGTAGGTGGTTCCATTTAACTTATGAGCAGCCTAGTATCATACAAACATTACATGTTCCTTAATGGGAGTAGGGATTCTGGGATATGTGGTTAAATGTTTCATGTGATGTTTGCACTATACTTGTTTGCTAGTATGTTGGTGATGGCTATTGGGTTGGAGTAGGCGGTTCCATTTAAGTTATGGGCAGCCTTGGTTATTGTTTCTTAGTTTCTTAATGTAGCTAAAAGAAGTTATAGTTATGTTTAGTTTCACAAGCTAGCCAGCATTCATGGTTTGCTTTACTAGTACTAATGACATTTATTTACTTCCCAGGATATATTTTGTATACTATATTTGCTATGAGGGTTTGGGATCTGCTGTAAAATCTAATGATTTTTTTTATCTCATTGTAAAGTTTAATTTATCTTGGTGGACAACCAGGGTGGCTTGCTTTTCAATTTCCCATAGTATTTTACTCTCATTGAAACTGTTAATTCTATGTATTTGTCTAAGTAAACGTCAAATCCCTTTGTAAAATTACAGCTGTGTCATTGAGCTGGTACAGTCAAAGTTACATTTTCATATTTTATTATATAATTGTATGATGTTTGCTTGTTTGACATTCTTATATTGGTTTCAGGGGCTTTGTAGGTTTTGAAGGAAAATGAAAAGTTTATTGTTTATTGAGAATAAGAGACCAAGGGAATTGTCCATAGAGAGGGTATTGTTAGGACCAGATCTAGAATATTATATCCTCTGGTGTGTTTATTAACTGTCAGTATATGCAATTTTTGTTATTTAAGTCCAAGAATTTCTGAGCATACTCTTCTGAGTGAGCATAGGTGTTCCATTTAATTACAGTGTAGATAAAGTCTCCTAAAAATAATACTCTTTTTTTAAAAAAAGGGGGTTCTTCATATACTTTTGACATGATCATCTGGGGCATAGATGGTACCCTTTAACAGGCTATATGTTGGTAGTTTATTGTTTTATTAATAATAATCTAGAGTTCTATGAGTTCTGTTTGAGGGTATCAGGGAATCTGTCAGGACCTGATATGTTCTTTGACAAATATGGATATACGCGTGTGTGTGTGTGTGTGTGTGTGTGTGTGTGTGTGTGTGTGTGTGTGTGTGTGTGTGTGTGTGTGTGTGTGTGTGTGTGTGTGTGTGTGTCTGTGACTGGAGGGAGGATGTCACTGCTTGCACAAGCAGCAGGTTACTAACGTAACGTACAGATCAGCCATGATCTACACAATGTGGTAGTACCCGCAATTCACAAAACATGCCAATTAACCAGCAAGGAGGTCCAGCCTCTTCACAGCTAATATGTTCCTGAATTCCATTTGGTCATATTGTTCTGGAGGGGCTTTTTCTTGCTTGAGTCATACCAAACCTCTGAACTTCCCCTATTTTTTAGGAAATTTCCTATTTCAGGCCTGATTTAGGATGTGCCTATTTTTTAGAGACCTGTCCCTATTTTCAAGCTTAATTTACTCATTCACACAATGCTCTGAATTCCTTTCATCACATGTGATTTTTAAAGATTTCTATTATACAGACAACCACATTACATGGTCAACATACTAGTTGCAACAATAATTTAAAGAAAGAGGGCGCATATCTTATAACTTCTTTTTTTCTAAAGCAAAAATAAATGACCTTGTGTGATAGAATTTTGTGATATAGTTCATTAAAGTCTACATATTTAACACTGTCTCTGATAATTTGCTTATATTTTTATATCATTTTTGTCACTCTCTGTTCTTTTAAATATGCATTTTTAAGTACTATCCCACATTCCAACTGGAAGTGGGAAAGAGTTATATGCTATTTTGTAATCAAATTTTATGCTGATTGGATGTCCTGATTTTCAGATGGATGTTCCTAGTTTTCAAGGGTCTCTGTTCCTATGTTCAGTGGCTGCAGGTTGAGAGGTATGAGCCATATGGATTTAAAACTTTGGAATAAACTAAACAATCCAGTTAACTTCTAAATATGCACATTAATCCTGCAAGTAAGATGAAAGTTGTACAGACACTGACATTTTTTTCTACTGTGTCAAAGAAAGACTGATAGAAAAAGTAAAGAAGGAAAACCATGTAGTGGGATGTATTGCCACATTTCATTCTTCTGTCTAAATATGGAAAAAGGAAATAAGCTGAACCATGATAACAGTGATGGAAATCATAAACGTGAGCATCAGGGAAAAGCGAAATCGTGAAGGGGCAGTATTTGGAAGGGTCAGTTTAATGGCATAAGTAAAATATGTATGGCATCTCTATTAATGCTAGACCTCTCGTTTGCATTTCTGGACAATGTACTTAGACTTGAATCAGAGTTTAATGACTGAATAATGGCTTTAAAATGGCTAAGCAGTAACTGCGAGAGACTATAGCACTGCACTGCCAAAATTAAAATGCTACGTTCAGGCATCTTCAAATTGCCTTGAAGTCTTAATAGGATATTTAGGATAATAGGATATAATATAATAAAATATTTGAATCAACTGTCAACATACTCTCGTTTTGAGCATATATGTTTGTTAAATTGACAATGACAAATGGACCTTGTAGTGATATTTTAATAGTGGCATATAAGACAGCAGGCATGCGCAGCAAATGTTGTCAGTTCAAATATTGCAGAATGGGCCACTACTACTGTTCTTTTGCAGTATTTCACACTGCAGTATATGACCATCTTAATAGGTTAGTGAAATAAGGTGAGGTTATATAGTAGAGAAATCATGGAGAGAAAACAAACGCTGATATTGTTGCTTTGTTACAAACATTTATAAATAATATTTATAAATAAATCACTTCTCTATAATTTTCTAATTTCTAAGTAAAAGTGCTGCTGGATTGTGTAAATGATTCAGGCTTTTGTAGTTTAGTGGCACTGCAATGGAAACTGCATGCTCTGCAGTGTCACATATGCCATCCATGGAATGGTACCAGGCACACTGAACAAATTCAGAACACTGTAGCCACAGCAGAGAGTGACAGTGATTGTTGAAAGAGGGTGAGATAACACCATTGTGATCCATTTTTCTTTCACCACTCAGTACCAGTAACTTGAGTTTGTCACCACAAACACCAAAGGCAATGCCTTCTCCAGTTACAAATTCTTGCTATTCATTTACCTTTAATAGATTATGTGGGCTACCTGCATAGCTCATTGTTCTTTCAATATGCTTATCAGCCAGCAGATGTACAGTTAAGAAAAGCCTGCGAATTCCATCTGATGTTAAAAAGCATGCTATGGACTCTTTATCTCAGTACAATCTGGGTGCTGCAGCATTACCTTTAGAATGTGTGTGCCTACGTGCAGTAAAAAGGCAAGATGACTTATCTTGAAAGCAGATGTAAAACAACAGAATTTTGTCCTGACATTTCCTGTTTTATTTGGTTAGTGTTGACCAGGCAGAGAGTCAGAAAGCTTTTTCATCCATTAATTATGATTTAGTCCTAAATGGCAAAAATCTAATTTCAGATAAAATGCTGAAGTGGTAGCGAAAATTATTTTATGCTCATTTTTTTTTTTTGCTGATAGAACTCTATTTAACAAAATGCTGTGCACACATTCTCTAAAGTTATGTGAGTACCGGGATCCATAATCCAGAAAAATGCACCATAAAAGCTTACAATAAATGCAAAGTAATTACCTGGGGATATGACTTCTATCTCTGCTTAAACGATTCACGACACCTAAACATAAGTAGTACACTGACAGGGAGGTAGACATGCAACTCTAAAGGGCATTTCAGGGGCATAACTGCATCAACAAACTAAAGATAAATGGCTGTCTGGTACAGCTAAGCTAAGAACAAATTATTCAGTTGCAGCAGGCTGTGTGTGTGTGTGTGTGTGTGTGTGTGTGTGTGTGTGTGTGTGTGTGTGTGTGTGTGTGTGTGTGTGTGTGTGTGTGTTACTCAAGTAAGGTTCCACAAATAATTTAAAAAATCAGAAAGAAAAAGAAAAACATGATTAAAACAGTGTTGTTTTTGAAATAGTATCTGAAGTAAATTAAAGTAAAAGTGTCAGTTACAAGTGATAAACTATGAATGATTATCAAGATAAGTGATTAGATTAGAGCAGCGTATTATTCATGTGGTCATTGTGGGAATCAATCATATTCTGTTGGTTAATAGACAGTCACAGATTATTACTTTAATAGCAGACCCCTGTCAGTTTCTGCACATTGTAATGCATCAATTCCCTTTTCACTTATCTTTTGTCTCGTTATTACAATTCATAGTTTCTAGTAAGCTGCAGAAAGATCGAGGCGTAGACATTCAAACCAGACCAACTATCTAAAGACTTCTAGAAAGACTCTAGTGAATTACATTTCCTTACTTGTAATAGCAGTCTGTTCCATGATCTCAAAATACTCTGGGTGATGAACCCTGATATTTTGCTATATGAAATGTATAATTTGCCTCACAAAACAATTGCTCTGATTGCAGTAACTCAATACTGAACAAAAGAAGTGTTTTTTCACAACGAAGTGCACAATATCCTAGCCACAGTTTGCTATGTAGCAAGCAATAACTTAGTTTAGCTAAACGTTCCTGATACGTGATTGTTCTGCACTCCACAATTCATTTAGCAAATTTTCTTTAAACAATTTCTAATATGAAGAGGACACCTCTTGCATATTTACAAACTAATGAATTGCATTCAATGATAGGTCTAATATTACGTATTAACGTATTAAATAATGAGCATATCAGTTGGCCAGAAAGGTTGAAATAACCTGAAAGAGACTTAGGGCCACATCCACCATTCTTTTCAACCAGGTCTATATTATAATCTCGAAGGTTTAAAACTTTGAATCACTAAAGATCGAACTTTAGTGATCGAAGTCTTAAACCATCAAAACCAAAAAAAGTTACTAAAGTAGAAAAAAAACTAAATAGTGTGTAGGCAGGGGGGCAAGTCCCCCTGTGCCCCCCACACCCCCTACTTAAATATACCAACTCCAAGAATGCACTACATTGAAGTAAATGGAAATATCCCCCTATGGAGATTTTCCGTTTAAACGTTCAATGTAGTGCGCTTTCAGTATTCTCATGTCGACAGTATCATATTTGATATTGTCAGACTTTGAGATTTTAATATAGATCCTTTTCAACCATATTTTAAACCAGATCACACCATACACTGTTCATGATCTTGATTAATTCTCTTATTTATTGAACTTTGTTGACTAAGTTTGACTGAGCCATGACAACGTTTAGAGTGTTGACATGTACAAATATTGTATTTATCAATATTTTATATTTGATTATTGCATGCTATACTGTACAATTCGGTTGCTCACTCTTTAATATTATGGCTGGCTAATTCTGTGGTGCTACTCATTCAGGAATCATAGCATCCATTTGTATCTGTAACACCCATGCTTTCTGTACCAGTTGTTGTTTGTATACATACAGTAACTTGATGATTGAGTCATGTCTGAAAGGGGACTTAGGACCAGCACATTTACCCAGTTCACAAATGTAACATAAATAAATAAATAAGAAAAGTTCCAGAAGAATATGCAGAAAAGTTAGTGAATGCAAAACAAATGATAGACAATGAGCAATTAGAAAATACCAGTGTATCAAAAATTAATTGTAGAAGCAGAAATATCACACTTGGCCAATCACTTCTCAGAACATTCTTGTTCTTCACATTTTGCAGTAATTTATAGATATTCATAACAGAACACTAAGGTATTATTAGAAATAAGCTAAGTTTTGAGTAGTCAATATACAGACATACTCATAATCAATATGCTTTTTGGTGGAACACATGCTACATAAATGTTAAGTGATGGCAATTTGCAGACTGATACAAGTGATATGTTTTCAGGCTGTAAGTCAAATGTAAGAACAAAAGAACAATGCACCAATAGCGTCTTTAATAAAATAAACAAAAGAAAACAGTGGTAAGCGCTTTTGCAACACTCAGTTGCTTCTTCAGACAAAATGTTAAAACAGCTCATTTCTTAAATACTCTTGAAACCAATTAGCATAATTAGTGATGTCATACCTGAAGGAGCATTTAAAGGCACAGACAAAAACTAAACATAAATCAGATAAAATACATAACACAAGCTTCTACTAAGCATAACAAATCTTTTTAAAAAATCAATTATGTAAAATTCATTCATAAGTAAGAGGCAATAAATATTATGCTTAAAATTATTTGTGTTTAAGGCATCTGGCTTTCAAAAAAGGGACCAGAGATGTGGTACCATTAAGACCTGGATATTTGTCTGCATTAAGTTTCATTATCCATTTTTGTTCACAACCTTCAGTAATATTTTTTATATCCCCTCCTCTCAAATTTTTATGTATCTGTTGTAAGACAAAAAACTGGAAGGAATGTGAGGGATCAGTGTTCATGACATGATTAGCTAATGCATTTGTATGTTTTCTATTCCTAATATCACGAAGATGTTCCAAAATTCTATCTTTAAAAGATCTATTAGTTTTACCAACATAGAAAACAGGACATCTCTTGCAGAAACCATAATAAACCACATCAGTACTTTTATAATCAGCATATATATAGGAATACAGATGGAACTGTTTTGTTGGATGAGTATATGTATTTGTGCTATAAATGTAAGGACATGCACTACATGACCTACATGGATAGGTACCCTGATGTGTGGAAAGAGAATTTGGCTTGTGTGTCTCTCTATTACAAATATGCTGTTTGAGTGATTTATTATTCCTAAAGCTAAACTGTGGAATGCTAGTGGTAATAGCATTTAGATTAGGTACTTCTTGCAAAAGGTGCCAGTGTTTCTTAACAGCATCAGTATATTGGTTTATGTTGCTGGCAAACTGAAACATTGCTCTAAACTCATTAATAGGCAAGGTACCATTGCTATTAGTAGCAGGATTATCCATGGCTGGATTAAAATAGGGTCTGCATTTTGTGTGCGTCAATTTCCAGGCATCAGAGACTGTTTTATCAATCTCAGTAGTATTATAGCCTCTTTGGAGAAAATCACATTTGAGATTACTAAGTGCTGCATGTGCATCCTCATCATTGTTGTGTAATCTCAGGGTCCTGAATACTTGCCCTTTTAATACATTTCTTGGAATATGTCTGGGGTGCATGCTTGTTTTATGCAGGTATGTATTTTTTCTAGTAGGTTTGTGGTAAACTTGACTCCTTAGATTATTTAGATCAGATTTAGTCAAATGTACATCAAGAAAATCAATATTTTCAGCAGAGATCTGATATGAAAATCTTAAAAAATCAGTAGTAGTATGTAAGTAAGTCACAAAGGATGCAAAATTCAAACCATCAACTTTCCATAACATAAAAACATCATCCACAAACCGTACATACCATAATACATGTTCTATAAATGGATTTTGGCTGGAAAGAACAAATGTTTCTTCCCAACAAACTAAAGCTAGGTTGGCGTAGCTATTGGCACAGGGGGTACCAATCAATCATACAAGAAGCCAGAACTACAAGGGATAAATCAAACAGAAAGGACCATACAGTCACCGAAAAGGAGACGAACATAAATACAGGTCTTCTTGTTAATATTTCTTCATTTAAACTGAGTGACGATCAGATAAATTTGCTTAGCAAAGGCCTGTCTTTTATACCAGTGAAAAAGGCTGATTTAACAGAAATGATTAAGGACTTAAAGTTGTTGGGAAGAAATTTAGCCTTAAAATCTTTGTTTCCTAACAACACAGTGAATATAAATAATATATACAAACACCCTAGCAGTTTTATTCCAAATATTCCACCTAGTATTCAGAGGTTTACTGATATGTGTGAGATGGCTTTCAGAGATATAAATGAGCAAGATTTCAGTAATTATCATTTCAGCAATTTAACTGTTGATGAGCAAAGAGCATTGTATGAACTGAAGAACTTACACTCCCTGGTTATTAAACAGGCTGACAAGGGAGGTGGTGTTGTCCTCTTAGACAAACAGTTATATATACAGCAAATGCATAAATTATTATTAAATAATGATACATATCTACCTATCTCTAAAATCACAGTTAATGCTATTATTGATAACATTTCTTTTTTACTTTTTGATTTACTTATTACAGGATTAATAGATGAGTCATTGTTTAAATATTTTAATGTTTTAAAACCAATTGTCCCTAAAATTTATGGCTTACTGAAGATCCATAAAGACCTGACTTTACCACCTATGCGACCTATAGTGTCTGGGGCCGGTTGGTGTATCGATCTCCTTTCGATTTTTGTTGAGGACACTTTACATGGTCTGCTGGATAACTGTCATACCATTTTAAGAGACACTAAGATGTTTCTCGAAAGATTACATAACAGAATGGCCACTATTGAAATAGATATGGACTTTGTATTGAATACTATGGATATAGAGTCTTTGTTCACCAGCACTCCCAACTTATGGGGTATTGAGATGATTAGAGAATTTCTTACAACTAACAGGTGTTTTATGAACAATAAAGTTCAATTAATATGTAGCTTGCTAGAAATCATATTGGAAAATAATGTTATGACATTTCAGGAACAGTTCTTTTTGCAAAAGGTTGGCGTGGCCATGGGTACCCCCTGTGCCAATAGCTACGCCAACCTAGCTTTAGTTTGTTGGGAAGAAACATTTGTTTTTTTCCAGCCAAAATCCATTTATAGAACATGTATTATGGTATGTACGGTTTGTGGATGACGTTTTTATGTTATGGAAAGGTGATGGTTTGAATTTTGCATCCTTTGTGACTTACTTACATACTACTACTGATTTTTTTAAGATTTTCATATCAGATCTCTGCTGAAAATATTGATTTTCTTGATGTACATTTGACTAAATCTGATCTAAATAATCTAAGGAGTCAAGTTTACCACAAACCTACTAGAAAAAATACATACCTGCATAAAACAAGCATGCACCCCAGACATATTCCAAGAAATGTATTAAAAGGGCAAGTATTCAGGACCCTGAGATTACACAACAATGATGAGGATGCACATGCAGCACTTAGTAATCTCAAATGTGATTTTCTCCAAAGAGGCTATAATACTACTGAGATTGATAAAACAGTCTCTGATGCCTGGAAATTGACGCACACAAAATGCAGACCCTATTTTAATCCAGCCATGGATAATCCTGCTACTAATAGCAATGGTACCTTGCCTATTAATGAGTTTAGAGTAGTGTTTCAGTTTGCCAGCAACATAAACCAATATATTGATGTTGTTAAGAAACACTGGCACCTTTTGCAAGAAGTACCTAATCTAAATGCTATTACCACTAGCATTCCACAGTTTAGCTTTAGGAATAATAAATCACTCAAACAGCATCTTTGTAATAGAGAGACACACAAGCCAAATTCTCTTTCGTCACGTCAGGGTATCTATCCATGCAGGTCATGTAGTGCATGTCCTTACATTTATAGCACAAATACATATACTCATCCAACAAAACAGTTCCATCTGTATTCCCATATATATACTGATTGTAAAAGTACTAATGTGGTTTATTATGGTTTCTGCAAGAGATGTCCTATTTTCTATGTTGGTAAGACTAATAGATCTTTTAAAGATAGAATTTTGGAACATCTTCATGATATCAGGAATAGAAAACATACAAATGCATTAGCTAATCATGTCATGAACACTGATCCCTCACATTCCTTCCAGTTTTTTGTCTTACAACAGATACATAAAAATTTGAGAGGAGGGGATATAGAAAATATTACTGAAGGCTGTGAACAAAAATGGATAATGAAACTTAATGCAGACAAATATCCAGGTCTTAATGGTACCACATCTCTGGTCCCTTTTTTGAAAGCCAGCTTAAACACAAATAATTTTAAGCATAATATTTATTGCCTCTTACTTATGAATGAATTTTACATAACTGATTTTTTAAAAAGTTTTTTTATGCTTAGTAGAAGCTTGTGTTATGTATTTTATCTGATTTATGTTTAGTTTTTGTCTGTGCCTTTAAATGCTCCTTCAGGTATGACATCACTAATTATGCTAATTGGTTTCAAGAGTATTTAAGAAATGAGCTGTTTTAACATTTTGTCTGAAGAAGCAACTGAGTGTTGCGAAAGCGCTTACCACTGTTTTCTTTTGTTTATTTTATTAAAGACGCTATTGTGTGCTACCTTGGTGCATTGTTCTTTTGTTCTTACTTCATGTTTTTATGCACCTTGGTTTTACCTACAGCCGTTTTTGTTTGATAGTACTGTAAGTCAAATGTATCACACTCTAGCTTTTTCGAATGAGCTGAGAGATGTTCAGATTAATGTGACAGCAGTCTTAAAAAAACTGCATTACTAATCACTTTATGATCTACTGACATTTTGCTTTTCTGTTTACCTTGCTACTGTTTTAGCCTTGTTCTTTGAGTCTGCCCCGCCACCCACAATACTAGCCCTAGGACTAGAAGTAGAGCTCCAGTTTGAAAGGCTGTGTCTCTGGCTTCCACATCTTTGGTAATCTGACATCCAAGGTCCCTTCCTTCCTCTCTTTCATTGCTAATGTCTATTGTATAACCTGTTAAAGTACTTTCCCACCCATTGATTTCCATATACCCATAATAGTAAATGCTCACCCAGCAAACCAATATTGCATTTGAGTAAACCTCCCTTACAACAAATTGTCTCCTGCTCATTTTCACAAAGATTCCAATTTGCTTGGTGCCCTCACCACATTCTGAGGGGGTCCTAAGTCAATTCTCCTCCATCCTTGGCGTATAAGAAATGTATTTTATTGTTTTGTACTTCAGTTAACTGTTTAGAGGGATACTGCTTTATTTTTCCTTTATTTGTTGATTTTGCCTTTAAATTATTCTAAAAGTCCCTAATACTTGAAATTGTCTTGCCAAGGTAGTTTGTTTAAATTGTTTTGCTGTAGCATTACACTTGCAAGCAATCTTTCTTTGTGTTATTCCATCAAGAGTTTAGCAGTGCTGTGCAGGTACAAATGCTCAGAAACTAAATTTTATCTATAAAATATCATTTAGAATTGAAACTAGTAACTTGGTGTGGCTAAAACAAAAGGATTGCATGGAGACAAGCTTTCAGCAGCTAGTTTGCACATTAAACAGCAGTACTATCAAATCTTAGCACAATTTAACCTAGTCTAATGCCAAACCCCAGAGACCACCCAAGGAGACCTCTGTATAACCCAGTGCATGGCCTACAGTAGCCCACCCAAATAAAGGTTCAGAGTACATGGATATGCAATTTCCAAGTGTCTCCATAGCCAGCTTGGTAGATACAAGCATCCAGAGACAAGGTAGCAATTATTGCATGTTCACAGACAACCATTTAGTTCTTAAAGAAACAATCACAGTATGGAGAGATACACATGCATATACACAATTTCACTGGAAGCAAAAATGTTGCATACAAACAAGGTTGTCAAGAACACACACACTACACCCACCACACCTTGTGTGTACCACACACATAGACCAACCATGCTGAAGCACTAAAACATAATTTTTATAAACTTCAAAAATGTCTTGCCTCTAAACAGCAAAGCATATCCTAAGCAATCTCTAAAGCACTCACCAAAAGCAGCAACAAGCACCACCCACATATGCCTACACTCAGTAGGGCCCCAAGAGCAAAGCCCATAAGGCAAGTCAGCACATTATCCAGGACTCTTGTCATAGGGAACGTCATTGAATGACACACAGATGCCCTTCTCACCAGACTGAACAAGGAGGAGATAATGGTTAGTTGCTTGTCTGGAGCCAGGATCCTCCAAGTTATGCATGCACTCAAGTCACTACACCACAGATACCATTATGATTTAATAAACTGAGATGTATCTCCCTAGGCTATATGAAGAAAGATATTGTTGATCTCTCTAAATATGTGTCTCAGGCAGGTATACACCTTGCCTTGAGCAGCATTCTACCTTCACCAAAGATGATGCCATAGTATGATCAAAAGATGATTCACTTTAATAATTGGTTTACTTTCTGGTGTTTTTTCAGGAGGATTCAATATTTGTCAGCATTGGAGGTCATAGTTAATAAACCACAATGCTTTGTAAAGGATGGTCTGCACCTGTCTCCCCTAGGCTTCTGAATGTTGACTAAAACTGTATCCACCCCCTTACAGCCTTTTTAGGCAATCTCAAATTGACAAACCTACTAACATAGCAAATAAAACACAATGAAACCTAACAGAGTTGCAGCTCAATGCTGGGAGCCTAAGCAAGAAACTTCACATCCTACAAACTCTCTTCACTCTGAAGAATACAGACATCTGTGCTGCTACTGAGACATTGTTTAAATCCACAGAAAGTACTCTGGCAGTGCAAGGCTTCAATGTTTCCATGCATTTAGACCACAAGCTGCACAGACAGGGACAACAAATGGAGGAGTTTCAATCTAGATTAGCAACACGCATAACTCTGTGCTGGATAAACAGGACAATTCCCTAAAATGTATCCATATGCAAATCACCATAGACAAAGTCCCATACCATATCCTAGAAATTTATAGGTCATCTTCTATGCCCAAAGAATCCCAAAGCTCATACCTAGACCTGCTGGAGACATTCATCATTAAACCAAATACCCTATTCATGGGAGACTTCAACTACCACTATATAGACTGGAAAACATATGCTACCTCTAACTTGCTGGCACAACATTTCCTGAACTTTATTAGCACAAATACCCTTGACCAGATAATGTATACAGCCACCATCATATCAAACACACTGGACCTGGTACTCACCAGTATGGGGAATACTACCCCCCCCCCCCACAGTGTCATGTCCTGAGGAGGTCAGACTACAAAGATGTCTCCTTCAAAATAACAATCAATTCGGTAATCCCAGCATGTCCTGAAATTACATCCTATAAAGTGATAGTTTGTCAAAATCCAGTGCCCCCCCTAAGATCACAGCAACCTGTGCAGAATTATTCACAGAGACCCTGTACAACCATGTAAATGGCTGTATGGAGGCTGCTGTACTTTAAAAAGTAACCCGAAAACAAACTCTAAAAACATACGACACTGATGGATTCCAAACCTTAATATGGTATATAACAAAAGAAAAACAAATCATGCCTAAAATCAAGAAGAGCAACTGCCAAAATGACAGGAGCTCTGTAATTAAACTAAACAGGAAACTAAGAGGACTAATTAAGTCCAACATGGCCAATTATGACGTCAAGATATCATCACAGGCTAAAGATATCCACAAGGCCTTCTACAGCTATATCTGAAACCTCACAGGCAGCACCCATTGGTGTGCCAAATTGGTGGTTAATGGTGCCACCTTCACTGAGCAGAATTTCTTTTCTTTTGGCTACTCCCATTAGGGGGGACCACAGTGAATAATATCTTTACATTTCTTCCTGTCCTCTGCATCTTGCTGTATTACACCAACCACCTGTATGTCCTCTCTTACCACATCTATAAGCCTTATCTTAGGCTTACCCCTTTTCCTCTTACCTGGCAGCTCCATCCTTAGCATCCTTCTCCCAATATACCCAGCATCCCTCCTCAGCATATGTCCAAAACAGCAGAATCTCACATCTCTGGCTTTGTCTCCAAGCCATCCAACCTGAACTGACCCTCTAATATACTAATTTCTAATCCTGTCCATCCTCATCGCAACAAATGTAAATCTTAACATCTTGAACTCTGCCACCTCCAGCTCTGACTCCTGTCATTAGTGCCACCGTCTCCAACCCATATAACATAGCTGGTCTCACTACCATCTTGTAGACCTTCCCTTTCACTCTTACTGGTACTCATCTGTCACAAATCACTCCTGACACTCTTCTCCATCTAATCCACCCTCCCTGCACTCTCTTCTTCACCACTCTTCCACACTCACCATTATTCTGAACTGTTGATCCCAAGTATTTAAACTCATCCACCTTCGCCAACTCTACTCCCTGCATTCTCACCATCCCTCTGTCCTCCCTGTCATTCATACACAAATATTCTGCCTTAGCCTTCCTGACCTTCATTCCTCACCTTTCTAGACCATATCTTCACCTCTCCAGGATCTCCTCAACCTGTTCCCTACTCTCACCACAGATCACAATGTAATCCACAAACATCATAGTCCACAGGGACTCCTGTCTGACTTCATCTGTCAACCTGTCCATCACCATTGCAAATAAGAAAGGGCTCAGAGCTGATCCTTGATGCAATCTCAAAACTGAACAGAATGACATAGCAAGGTTGCTGGCTGACAAACTCAGACACATCAGTGAGTATAATATTCCCTTCGGCATGTACCTGATCAGACATGTTAAAGATAGAATGCCCACAAAGGTTCCTTACTTGGAGAATCCAGGGTATAAACATATTGTCCTATAGGGATTGCCTAAAGCCCTATTTCTATACTCTGTCTCCTATGGGTTACTGACAGGTGATCTATGCCTGGCATACAAGGCATTCTCAGATCTGGCTGATGGACATTTTGCATGTCCACAGAATGTGCAGCATTAAAAACAGTAAATCCAAGGATTTAAAATTTGCTTATGACATAAATAAGACATGCTATGAGACAGATATGTGTCTCAGAGGATCCCCATGGTGTGGAATAGGCTCCCCATCCATGTGAAGCAGAGTCCATCCCTAACCATATTTAAAATTAACCTTGTCAAATGGATGATAAACTGGAAATTCACCATGGGTGACCCTCATGTCTCTGAGAGGCAGACAGTAATGTCCAAGCAAACATACCCCCACATGACCTCTAAAAACTTAAAAAAAAACACAAAAATAAACTATGAAGAACAAAAAAGAGCAGTACAGTGCACAGATGAACACAAACCATGATTTATTGAGTGCTTTCATCAGTTGTTAACTCCAAGACTTCTTCAGAATAAAAAATATTGCAACCCAATGCATTTAAATATGTGCAACATCACTTCCTTTTACATCATTAATAGGGTAATTAAATCATTGTTAAAACCATCTTACAATCAGATTAAAAACAGCAACAACCCTAAAACAAAGCACACATATCCCAATACCATACGAAGAAACCAAATTTAAAACATCCGTATGTTAACTTGTTAATGCACAGAAAAAAATACATTTCATAAAACAATTTGATATAAAGTATGTACTTTTTTATGCAAAAGCTTTATCACATGAGGTATTCTTGACAACCCCTTACATATGGGAATCGGCTTTTAATTTCAAAAGGCTGGAAATGGAAACCACTTAATTCAGCCCTGGGGATAGGTGGCATTGCATCTAAGCTGCCATATTAATTCCCTATATTCAAGGAACAAATCTATAGAGTCCCCTCTCATCTTATTACAGATGTGTTCTATGGCACTAAATTTGAAGTGATGTTTAGGAAACTCTATTGTATGTTTACAAAGTGCATTATTAGTGCTGTTTCTTCTTAAGTCATACAAGTGTTGGTATATACGTTTAATAAAGCTATTGATAGATTTTCCTATATAAAAATGTTGGCACTGCTGGCAAATAGGTACGTATACCAAACATTTGCTAGCACAATTTAATCTCTGTTTCAGGATAACCCTACCATAACCCTGAATATAAAAGAAATCATGCTCTAAAATGTATGGACATTGCATGCAGTGACCACATTTTCTCATCCAACCTTTTGTTTTTGTTGGTCCATTTATTTTCAATAAATTCTTAAAAAACATATCTCTTTTGTAAACTACCTGTGGTTTCACCCCTAGTTTGGTTTTATGTTCTTGGTCACTATCAAACAACACCCAGTTTTGGTTGATGATTTCTTTGATTCTCCCATAAAGGGGGTTGAATGAAAGAACCATTGCATTCTGGAAGGCTTTCCTTGCCACTGCAAGAGAGGAGTGGACTTGGTGCAATGGCAAGGGAATCTGTGCTGTTATGGAATGAAAACTGATAGACTTTTTTATAATTGAGTAAATGTCATTGCTTCAAATATTGCAGTACTTCTGTCATATACAGAGGCTTTTTGTGAGAAAACAGATAGAGGTATCAGTGATACAACAGCTAACACACTTGTCTTTGGTGTAGAAGCCTATGGTTCTAGTCCATCCATCCTCAACTCCCCCACCTGATAAATTGATTGCTGGCAGTGCAGCATGGGGGGCTGCTGTATTCCAGAATGTGTTGTACTTCTGCTGAGTCATTTAACTGAGGTCCCATCTGTTTGAACTGGTGATAGCTCAGGTGGATGTAAAAGATCTGACAGCACCTAATAAAAAGAGTAGGGAGCTTTGTTGTATATACATCTCCTTATAACTACTTACAACCATCCGTCATAAATACAACATAAACAGAAACATTCAAAATTCACATCTTCCAAATAAATAAAATATATTACATTTCTCAAAATGAGAAAATATTATTCACCTTATTCTCCGCTCTCCTTTTCCCACATCCATTTTTTGATGTTGTTTTACCATATCTCAACTATCCTATATTTGGTTATATAATGCTTCTTTGCATCTCATATTCCAGGCAATCCATAGAACATGAATTATTTTATCCATTATTTCTACTTTCCATTTTCTTCCTCTTCATAATATCCATACATTATCTTTTCCATAATTATATTTTACATTCTTCCTCATGTATCTAATTTTGTATAAATTCCACATCTCTTTAATTGTACAACAATCTTTAAAAATGTTCCATATTTTTATTGTATCTAATACATAATCTGTCTTCTAGTTATTTATATTTCATATTTTCTTTCGGTGAAAGTTTTACTATCAACAATCTCCACAAAAAATCTTCATTTCCAAACATCGTTACATCTTTCTAACCTTTCTTTTATCACAATTCTAATCTCTTCTTTTTTATTTTGCCAAGGCTTCACATAATACAGTGTTTTCATTATGATTTCAAACATATCCTTTCTACTTTTAAAAATTTCTTTTCACTTTAGACTCCATTCTTTTAACCATTTCATAATATCCACTTTCAGAATAACCCTCCTATTTCTTTCTCTTTTCACATTCTAAGACTTGCACATATTTACTCCATAGCATTTTTCCTACATCACTTTTGACTTTTCTTTTTATTTTACAAAACATCCAACACACACACACACACACACACACAACATACAGTACACACACACACACACATATTTATCTATCTATGATATATATATATATATATATATATATATATATATATATATACATATATATCTTTTTTTTTTTCAATCAATAAAACTTCAGGTGGATAAGAGCTTTCAGGGAAAACCAATACCCTTCATCAGGTCTAGTAAAAGAAAACCATTCATAATATTTAAAAAGAGCTTCAGCCAATCAAAATGTGTGTCTGTCCATAAGTTGGTGTGTCGAAACCACTCAGCGCATTCAGTCTCTGCAATAATATCACCACCTCTCAGGTTAGCTGAAGTAACTTGCAATACCAAAAAAAAACAAAAGTATGATCTTTATTTAATAAAATATGTCTGTAAAGTAAATTTTTCTCATCCTTTAATTTAATGTCATTGATATGTTTAGATATCTGTTCTTTGAATTGCCTGTTCATTTTACCAACATAGAAGCTTGAACACTGTTGACAACAGGCTAAGTATACAACATTTTTAGTTCTGGAATCAACATATAGGTTCATACGTTCATAGGTTTATACTAGGCTAATGGCCCTGGAGCCTTTACAAGCCTAGCCCATAGAAGTACCCTGGCATTGTGCCACCTGATGTTAGTTCCTTGTGCCTCTATTGAGTAGAGCCGCTGGAGTGATCCCCGGGGTGGACTTTCTATTTCCCATCCACTCATCAAGGTTTCTCTTGAAGAGGGCCAGTAAGATGCTCTGCTTGACATGTATTGGAAGTCTATTCCATAGCATGGGCAGTCTCTGGGTTATTAACTTGTCCCTCCAGCATGTTATGTTGATTGTGGTAATGAAGTTGAGGTGTCTCGGCCATGTGGTGTGTAGGAATTGTGATTTCTTTAGATGTAGCATTACTAACAGAGCTGGGTCAGACATGGCTTTGTAAGTCAAGCAGAGATCGCCTTTTAGTGGACAATATGAGACAGAGAATAGCTGGAGTTTTTTGAGTCTGTCCATGTAGGACATGTGTTTAAGGCCTAGGATCCTCTTTGTGAGGTACTTTTGTGGCCTCTCTAGGTATCAGGTGTCTAGTGAGGTACATGCCAAATGGGGCATTATACTCTATGATTGGTCTAATAAGGGAAGAGTAGAGAGAAATTATGACCTCTTTCTTCCTGGATGCAAAACCCTTGGTAATGAGATGTAGACATTGAAGGACTTTCTGACCACAGTGGCAATGTGGTGGTTGAAGGAGAGGTTGCTTTTAACCTGTGTCCCCAGATCTCTTATAACACCTTCAGTTTTCAGTGGGCTCCCATCGATGTGGTAATTAGTGGGAGCTGAGTTTTTCCCAAAGGGGTGATGACCCATTTTTTTGGCATTAAGCTTAAGGCCATGATTTCAACACCAGTCATTGGTTTCAGTTCAGTAAGGCCTTTCTGTAGGATGTCTGCATCACTTGGGGAGTTAATAATGGCTCCTAGCTTGAAGTTGTCTGCAAACCTGATCAGCCAGAGTCCTTCCATGTTGGCCTGGACTTCTGAGAAGTAGATGCCAAACAAGAGAGGACCCACGACCAATCCCTGTGGGACTCCACTTGTGATTGGTCAGCAGTCTGACATGGAGTCCGCTACTTCGACAGTGTGCATTCTATCTGTGACCCAATTTGCAACCCACTTAACGATATAGGGGTTGATGCTTAGTTTGGTGAGTTTATCAATAATTCCTGAGTGAGGAATGGTATCAAAGGGCTTGGCCAGATAGAGGTAGGCTGTATGAATTGCCTTACCTTCATCCACAGCTCTGGTGGCTGACTAAAAAAAGTCAACCAGGTTGAGCAGGCATGATATAGCTTTCACAAAACCAAATTGCATGGGATCTAGAGTTTGGAGACTCCCTAGATCCTTGTTAATTAGGTCCAGGTTTATGTGCTCCATAGCCTTACATATCAGACTCATCATGCTAATGGGGCGATAATTTCCAGGGTCTGTAGTCTTTCCTCCTTAATGGATAGGGATGACTGTAGCAGTGCACCATTCGATAGGGAAAAAGCCTGAGGTGAGACTGTGAGTGAACAGGGCATGCAGATGTGGTGCCAGTTCACTTTGTAAATCATGTAGAACACAGCTAGGGATATCGTCAGTTCCCATGGAAGCTATATTCTTGGCCTTGGACAATGCAGCTTTAATCTGTGCCTCAGCAATGCTGGGTGCCTGGCATTCTTCCAGCATTGAGCTTGGTCTTTTAGGGGGGAGGGGTAAAGTTGGCACTGAATCTGTCAGCCAGTATGTTGGCAATATCTGTTGGCTCAGTACAGGAGGTATCATTGTGCAGTAACTCAGAGCAAATCTGGGTTTTGCCATGGAGATTCTTGATATAACTATAGAAGGCTTTGTGGTTGTTTCTAGTGTCTGCTGCAGTTCTGCCTTCATAGCTAGCTTTGGAGGTTTTGATGAGGGATCTCAACTTTTTGTTGAGGCTAATAAGAGAATTTTCCCTGTCTTCGGACTTTACCTTTTTTCTGCAACAGTTTCTTCCTTCTGTTGTAGAGGTTATTAATGGCAGAAGACCACCTGATTGGCTTCCTTTTTTTGGAGGAGAGCATCTCGGTTCTATTGGGTATGGCTAGTTCCATGCATTTATGTATATGTTTGTACAGTGCATTGGTGTATGATTCAGCAGTCATGCATCTATTTTCCATTGGCATGTGTGCCATGAACTTAGCCACCTCTGTTTTTAGGAGTCCAAAGTCAGCTTTGGAGAAGTTTTTCATGGTGGATACATTTGCAGGGGATGTGGGTGAGATGTGGATTTCCATGGTGATTAGTTTGTGGTCAGATCTAACCAGGGAGGAATTGACTTTTAGCATAGAGCAATGGTTGCCCATGTTAGTAAAAACCAGGTCAAGGATGTTGCTTCCTCTAATGGGGATAAGAATGAGCTGGTCCAGGGAATTGGAACTGATGAATTCCAGGAAACATTGGGCCAATGCATTGGTGCATGAGTAATTTTCCCAGTTCATATATGGGTAATTGAAGTCACCTAGTATGAGAGTGTTGAGTTGGATCTTAACTGTTTCCAGGGTGCTTAGGAATGTGGAGTGAGAGTCTTGGGACATGGTTGGTGACCTATAGCAGGCTATGACCTGAATCACCATCTTACCCAATGTTAGTTGTAACTGGAGTATCTCAGATGCGTTATGCTGGGCCATTAGTCTGGAGATGTGTATATCCTTTATGAATATGGAGACACCACTGCCTTTGGAGCTTTGGTTCATGTTCTGGGGCTGAAAGATGTGGATTGAGTTATAGTCTGGTAGTGCAGGGCTGCTTTCTGCTGCTTTAAACCAGGTCTCCGTTACAGCACAAATGTCAATGTTCTCCATTTTGAGGACTGCTTTGGGTGAGTGCATCTTGTGATTTAGACTTCTAGCGTTGAGCAGCATGACCCTCAGATTGCATTTATTTAGAGCTGTTATGGTGGTAATTTGGTCTTTGGAACACCACCTAAAAAAGGCACTATAGGGTGGCAAGAGGCTTAGCCATACCCGGAAACCTAGGGGTGACAGATGCAGGCCATCTCTGGCAAAGCATCGAGGTCTGCCAGTCATGTCATCCCAAGCAGACAGATACTAGATCCCCTTAGAATGACACCAAAAACTTAGCCAATTTTTGAAGTCAATTATTTTCTGTTTGTAATGTAGCATCATTCTAGGTGATGGTAGGATATTGCTCAGGGCTAGGGTCATACCTGCCTGGGCCACATAATCCAAGAGCTCCACCATGTCTCTTTTCATGTAGTTCAGGGAGGTACATCTCAGGTCATTTACACCCACATGGACATTGACAGAGTCATACTTGTGCTTGTTGTGGAGTGACCTGAGTGCATGTATTATGTGTCAGATTCTGGCACCTGACAGCTGACAGTTACCTTCTCCTTATTCAGCCTAGTGAGTGGGAGATCAGTGTGCCTCAGTATTGAGTCACTTATGATTATTGTATTGGGCAAGATGTTTTGCCTTAGGGGCTTAGGTTGAGGGGTAAACTGTGTAGGTGAGCTATGTGTCCTGTGGTTTGTGCTGTGTTGTGGTGGTCAAGTGCATTTCTGCCTTGGAGGTCTCTGTTGTTTGGGAACATTTCTATTGAGAACCTCTGCAAAGATGGGTGTGTGGTTTGTGCTTTTATGTGAGGGCTGTAATGGTGGGTGTTCTGCAGGGCTATGTGTTCCATGTGGTGTGGTGCAGGTGTTGAGCTTCTCCTCTTGACCAGCTATGCTGGTCTTGGCTGGAGAGTGCATGGCTTCCAATCTGGAGATCTAGGTGTATACCTCTTACTAGTTATAGGATAAATGAACCCTTGAATTTTTGTAATATATTTGCACACAGTACATCTTCTACATTGATAGGTCCCAGTTCTATCTGACTGGAGTTCATTATTCTTCGTAGCACCTCCACATAGTAGTCATTTCAATTTTTTATTGTGCTTAAAGGAGAAGGCTGGTAAATTACCCACTATTCCCCTAACATTATCATCACTAAGCAAGATCTTCCAATTATTCCGTATAATATCACAAACATTTTTATTGTCACTGGAATATATTAAAGTCAGTCTAACACATGGATGGCTATTACCAGGTTGATCTTCATTTAACAATGTGCCTGTTTGTAACTCTGATGAAAAAAAATTGTCTCCTGGGTCCATTTCTTGCCATATTAGTATTATCCATATGTTGATACATTTGTTTTTTTCATTATATCCTCTATTCTAAAGCTGCTGTCATATTGTTTCATTATCCACTTCAAAATCTCTCTCCCTGGTAAATAACCTCAAATTTCTCAACATCTGTCCTTTTATAAAGTTATTGTAAATGTGACATGGGTGCATACTATCATGGGACAACATATTATTTCTCTAACAATCCTTATCATGTACCCTGGTGTTTATACCATTCTCAGCCTCCAACTCCAACTGAACATCCAAACATTCAATGTTAGTAGCAGATTGTTTCATAGTAAACTTTAATAATTCAGTAGTAGCTTCCAACTATATAATAATTTCTTCCAGCTCTTGTGTAGATCCTTGCCACATAATAAATACATCACCCATCAAAAGTTTATAATAGATAATATGTGGAGCAAAATCATTATATAAGACATGTCCATTCTCCCAGTGCACTAATACAATATTAGCATAACTATTGGCACAGGGAGTGCCCATGGCTACTCCCCATTTCCGACAATAGATATCCTTCTCATATAGGAAAATATTGTTCTCCAGTACTATGGTTAACAGTTGACATATCATATCGGCCTTTTTGCTGGTATACCTTTATTTAACATACAAAAATGTTCTTATTACTTTAATCCCATAATCATTGGGAATTACTGTGGGCAAACTATTAATGTCTAGAGTAACCATAAGAAGCCCTCTAAAATCAGTAATCATAAATGTAGATGTATACAAGGAGTCAAGAAATTTAGTATCTTTCAATACAGTGGAAGGCAATGACAAAGCACTTTTCAACTCATGCTCAGTATAGATGGACAATGGTTCTGTTGCCCATTCTGCAGCAGCAACTATGGGGTGCACAAGAGGATTCTCACAGGGGAGAATTTAATAAAGCCTACACATTTTTTTCTGTGTAGGCATCGTGCTGTGCTGCTAACATGGGCACGAACATTTTTAGATTAAGTAAGCACTGTTGAGCAGCAAGCATGAGCTCGCCAACACAGAAACTTCTGTGGCATATAAATTACCCCATAAGCAGGTGAATCTCATGCAAATGAGGCAGGTAGAGTAATCCAGCAAGCAGATAGGCAGCTCTGCAGACACTGTGTCACTGTCCGTAGTGTACATGTAAAAATTCTGTGTACAGGACTGTAGACATACAAAAAGGCCTGTAAAAATGTAGGTAGCTAGACAGCAATGGCACTGCACACACAGATATGAGCAAAACTATAATCTACGTGTTCCTAACATTATAGTAAATATATTAAAATATATTTTTTAATAATCTTAGCATGTTTGCATGGCTCCCTGCAGTGCGCAAACATACCTTATTAAAAAAAATTAAAAAACATATAAAAGTCAAATATTAATATTGTGAGACAGAAATATATTACAGGACCCTGTGTGCAGTATCTACAATGGTGCATTGGAGCTGATGCTAATGTGGAAGGTCTTGGAAGCATGTAGTATCCAGGTTGTGGCATGGATCCCTGTGCGAATGAGATGGAGTTACTGAATAGCATAAGGGGATAACCCTGTCAACCTATCCCCTCTGTGTAGGCAGAGAACCATGTTGTTGTCCACACAGGAGGTAGCTGACATCAGCAGAGGGTGTGTTCAATAACTTCTAAGCTGATTGAAGCTTAGCTGTGCCTGTTTGCGCAGCACATCACCATGATGAGCATGGAAGCCTGAGCGTTTGTGTGCACTGATGTCTAAGCTTTCGTTAATTACAGGACATGTGTTTCTGTGTTTTTGCGCGGCACTCCACTGTGCTGAGGGTGGAAGTTTGGGGGTGTGTGCACTAGCTGCTAAGCAGTGTTTACCTATGGGGGCATGCATTTGCACACTGCAGCACAGTGCTCAGAGTATGTAAAAGGCCAATGATGTATTAATTATTGTTGATCCTTGCTTAATTTAAACTAGGGCCATTAAATGATGTCAGTGATATATTAGCCAGGTGCAATGCATCATAGGTAGTCAATCACACAGGCAGCACCTACAGTAAAGCACTATAAAGTATGCATACATTCTACAATCTGATTTCCCCCCCCCCAATACTCTGCACCACTGGAGTACAGACTTCGGAAATTTAATTGAAAGAATGCTCTGGGCTGTGCAGGTTTGCTACATTTGTATGTGTTAGATGCTGAAGTCAGTACTGCTGCTGCTGCTGATGAAAGGCCTAGGCAGAGAAGGAGAAGAGTGTTCAGGCCAAGTGTAACATAGGAGCTACATGATATGGAGATTGTAAAGAGCTACAGCATGGACAGGGGCATACAAGAACTCACTGACCTCTGCCACCTTCAACTCAGGCCCAGAGCCAACAGAGGGGAACCCATCCCAGTGGAAACAAAGATATGTGTAGGCCTTAGAATAATAGCCACAGGTACCTTCCAAAGACTAACTGGGGACATGATGGGGGTCTCACAGGCATCAGCAGCCTAGGTACTCCATCAGTTCCTGGATGCCATGCTACCACATGCCAGTGAGCACATATATTTTTGCATCACCCCCTGAGGCGAAGGCCAGCAATATGTAACACTTCTACCAGGTAGCACACTACCCTGAGGTACTGGGTGCCATAGATTGCACTCATGTACACATCAAGGCACCACCTGGTGAGGAGGGTAGAATCTATGTCAGCTGCAAGAGGTACCATTCCATCAACTGCCAGGTTGCATGCAATGCCCAGGGCATTATCATGAATGTGTGTGCTGGCAGCCTTGGCAGGTATCATTACTCCCATATCTGGCAAGCATTACAGCTGTACCAGATGTTTGTTAGGGGGGACATCCCACACAGCCATTTACTGGGGGATGCTGGCTATGCACTGGAACTGTGGATGATTACACCCATCAGAAATGCACACACCCACAAAAGAATGCCATAATGAGACACATGCACAAACTAGGAACATCATATAGAATGTGTTTGGGTTGCTGAAGTCAAAGTTCCAGTGCCTCAAAATATCTGGCGGAGCCCTGCAGTACTCTCCAGCTACATGTGCACATATGTTCACAGTATGTGCTATGCTACACAATATGACCGGTGGAAGAAGCTGCAGCAACATCAGCATAGGAAAGGGATACACAGCCCCCCACCAGTGCCTAGGTCACAACAGCCACACTCACAGGAGGACTCGGAGAAATAGCACCCTAATACTGTCCCTGTAGGCAGACATAAGCGTGCCCAGTATGCCCTGGCTTTGGCTAAGAGACAACGCATAGCACATTCACTGATAACCTAGGGCCCTAGGGTATGACACCTTACTCCTACTCACATACATATAGTAAAATTGTTGCTGTCAGGCAACACACACAGCCTGTACTTATCCATGTATTGGCTGTGTACCGCTTGCATCACACAGAGTCAGCCCGGAACTTACAGTTCTGTCATCTGCTGCATTCTCAAGATAAGTCTCTAACCTACCCACTAATAGTAAGGACTACTATAAGGTATCATATGTATGGATCTGCTGCTGCTATGCTAGGAAATATAGCGGGCTATTTGGTCAGAGTTAACATCCACATGGGACAACTGATACTTAGTCCAATAGTATGTGTTCCTTAATTTTCACTAGGCCTCATGATAGTAATATTCACAACATCAGGCAAGGGAGATGTTAAACAGTGGGCACACATGATATTTGGACTACAGTCTACACAAGCTGATTATGTGCTGTTGTTCCCCCATCCCCAATACAGTGATGTACCCATATAACCACCTGAACAGAAAATCAGCTATGGTATAGCAGTGGACCAGGCAATCTCAGGGCTTTAACATAGATAGTGCTCACACATTGTATGTCTCTCTTCATGCAGGATAACAATGTACATATGTATGCTGTTGATTGTGTGATGGATGACCCTTCTCTTTCTAGTGACCTGTGTGGCTCAGTAGACAAGGGAAGCTAGCATGAGTCATGGTATTGATGGTTCTATTCTGGAATTACTTACATATTTTGCATCTGGGGTAGTAGCATGTTGTTGTTTTCCCAGAATTTCATATCTCCCATCCTCTTAGTGCAAGAAATCTGGACAAAGCCAGAAAAACTGGGGAAACAAAGACCCAAACATAGGGACAGAGTTTAAATACTGGTCACATAAACCTTGCTGGTAGTAAAGGTGTTGCAGTAGTACATATATGCTGATGGATATAAAGTCTGGCGCACAATTTGTCTGTTATTAGTAGAATGTATTGATGTTAACCTTCAATAAAGGACCAGAAGACCACAAATGTGTGAGGAACAGTCCAAATATATGAGGCAAAACTTTGGACATTCTGTGAAAATCAGGACAGTTGAGAGTTATGCAGACTGTCAGTCTGTTGGTGGTGTAACATTACCAACCCTAGTCATATATTTAGTACAGCAGACAGCTGGGGAATGCTGTGGACAGTTTGAGTGAAGGACAGTACTGCAGAAACAGGGATGGATGTTAATGTCTGTAACATACAAAATCCTGGACTGGAATACAGGTAGGTGTGGCCTAGAGTCACATTATAAGTATTGACAGTCCCACTGGGCATGCCTGTACACTTAGTAAAAATGAGATTAATTCTGCTGGCCCTTTATTGAAATGACCTATTATGCATAAATGTCTATACATACAGACATATCCATATCCATATCCATCTGTCAGTATCTCCCTCTCTCTCTCTCTCTCACATGCATAGTATATCTATCACTATGTAGTATCAAATATATATATATATATATATATATATATATATATATATATATATATATATATATATATATATATATATATATTAAAATGATACAAAGACTCCCCCCCCATACATATCATACACACACACAGCTACATATATATATATATATATATATATATATATATATATATATATATATACATATATATCCCTGTTATATACAGAAATATGTGTGTGGACATCTGCTTTGTCCATACCCTAATAATGATGAGTAAATCTGCATTATCACATAGCCATAATATTGCTCAAAGGATCCAAACTAAGGGCACAACAGTACATAATTCACTTACCTACAAACCCCTATGCCTGCTGGATGTCACCACATAGACAGACACAGGTGAGCTGGTCGTGTAATGTATAATGTTGTCAACACATGTATGGACAGGGCACATTATCCATGCCCACAGTGCCACCTATCTAACTGCAAGCAGCCATATACAGTATGGCCATACTGGTAACTGTGCACACATAGCTAGGATAACATCATCTATCTCACTGCTGGGATACTAGATGCAGATAACAGTATGAACCAATATCACTTTGCAGGCCACAGATGCTGTTCAACAAAAGCCTAGTTTGTGTAATGCACAAGTACTGGTCCTGCAATCGCATACACAACAGACTTAACCTGTGGCTTGTGTGATATGTACTGTGATCTATAGTGTATAAGCCTAGACAGGTAGGGGTTCTAATCTCACTGCATGTATGTGTGTGTGTGTGTGTGTGTGTGTGTGTGTGTGTGTGTGTGTGTGTGTGTGTGTGTGTGTGTGTGTGTGTGTGTGTGTGTGTGTGTGTGTGTGTGTGTGTGTGTATACCCCTGCAAATAACGGATATGCCCTCATGGGGTATCCACATGCAATGTTTATGAACTTTATGGGCACATAACATGCTGCTGGCTTCCACACTGCCCTATTCTACAAGGCTTGATGATGCCAGCCACCTTAAGACTACCAGCTGACAATGTAGTAGCAAGACTTAAGTTGTGGTGTGTAAGATAAATACTGTGATCTATAGTATACAGTGTATAATACTAGATAGATAGACATTTTAATCTCACACCAGGCCGCTTGCTGCACGTGTGTGTGTATACCCCTGCAAAACAACTGCCTTGCCCTCATGAGCTACCTACCTGCAATGGTTATGCACTTTTTGGGTCCTGACTTGCTACTGGCTTCCATACTGCCTTATTCTACAAGGCCTAATGATGTCAGCCACCTTAAGACTACCAGCTGACAGTGTAGTAGTAAGACTTATGACATGGTGTGTGATAAATACTGTGTTCTATAGCGTATAATAAAGGATAACTAGGGGTTGTAATCACACTCTGCCCACCATGGTGAATGTGTATATCCATATAGCACACGTATAATAACCTTTGTACAGTAGACATAGTTAGGGTTTTGTATCATTTTATTTGTAGCAGGTGATGTGCCCCCCCCCAAATGACTGATCACAACAAGGCTTACTGATATCAGCAAGCATTATATGTTCTAAACTGATCGTACTAGCAAACATGAGTTGTGTTGCATGCATCAGGTACTGTGATCTGTAGTATGTACCAGTACATAGATAAGTGTTCTAATCTTCATACAGCCAACTTGCAGTATGTGTGTGCCTTGGCATGCCCTGTATGCAATGAGTGGAAGTGGTGCTAGCCTGAATGCGGCCATGTTTGTGTGTGAGGCTGTTACAGCATTATACATCATGTTATGGAGCCACAGGACATGTGAACTTAACTAGCATAATGGCCATACAGCCCTCACAATCAGAGACATCTGTATACCCCTCAGTACACGACCAGCACATATTGCCCAAGTCCAAGAGGGACTCAGGCAGATGCCATATAATGAGATGATGGCTGCCCAGCCAGTCAAACAGACAGCATGCGCTGAGGTGCACTGAGGTGCTCTGTGTACCATTAGGCAGGGTCTGTCTCAAGGGTTTGTTTATGTCTACTAGACAAATGTCTCCCACAAGCATGTAGTACTGACATCACATAGTAGGTTAATGTCCTCACAGAGAGTCATCTATCTATTATGTCCCCTACAGATAGGCAGCATATGCACTCCAGCAAGGCTGCACCTTGCCCTGTAGCAGACCTTATCACAAATTATGAATGCATGAGTATGCTGACTGCTTCCATTGTCCTTGGTAGACTTATTACAGATGTGAACCTATGGACCCATACCTGTATATTGCTGTACCTTGCTGACATCATATTTCTGATGTGCTGCCATACCATGCTGTACTGCTTCACTGCCACTGTCTGTCCATAGGTTATCCCCTTAGACTCTTGGAACAGAAACATACACAGGTCTGTGATGCACCTGTCACTGTGTAACAATACTGTCAGTACAATATCATACAACATAAGGTCCACAAAAGTATGTTGCATACTCATGACATAGGCCAACATACAGTGTATGTTGGTGACCACTACAAGTGGCATGGCAGAACTATACTGCATTACACAAGTACATGTCAAGTAATATAGTTACTCTGTACATCAGACACATAGCTTGATTTCCCTGCATTGATGGGAAGGATGACAGGGATGTGGCACAGGTATCTTCACTTGCACAGGGTGATGTGTGGTGGTGCTGGGGCCTAGGCTGGCCTAAATGGTTAACAGCATGTGTGTGTGAGTCAGGAAGGGAATCGGGTTAGATGAACCATGGAGAGGTACCATGTGTGCCTGTAGATGGCCTGCATGTGACAGTGGTGTTTGAGTGTGTGCATGTACACAGTCAAGCTCAGTGCTAGCCCTACACATGTGTATGTTGGACAGCTGTGGACCATACATGGTAGAGTTGACAGTTCACCATTGCTGGCCCTGAACACAGGAACTGGCTCTGCCAGGAGTTGCACTGGCACTACCATGCCCAAGGTCAGACATGGTGCTAGTACCTGACGGTGACTGCTGTCTTTTGGGACCATGATCCCCATGGGACTGCCCAGGACCACATGCCCATAGCCTGCCATGTCATGGTGTGGACAGTACACTCCCCTCTGTAGCGCTGGATGTACTGCCACTACTTGAGCATAACTGTGGACGGCCACATGGACTATCAGCAGACAGTGTTGCTGACCTATGTCCATGAATCTGATGCCCAACTCCAACCACACGTTCCAGCACAGATGATGTACGGTCCAAGTCAGACACTATCTCAGCCCACCGTCTGTCCACTGCATCAGTGAACTTATCCAGGGTGTCCCCAATGCAGTGGAGGCAGTTATGGATGTCAGACTGTGCTGCATCCATAACCCTAAGCATATGCCTGGTGTTCCATTCAGAATGTGTCTGTGCCTCCATGACAGCCCAAAACATGTACTGAGTGACCTGTGATGTGACACCTGCAACTGGTGGTGGATGGACAGCAGTCCTCCTATGAGCACCCCTGTCAATCCGCCTGTGTGGGACCTTGCCAGCTCTCTGGCTATGGCCAGTGTCTACACTCACTGAAGCAATAGTTGCCACACTGGCCTGTTCAATGTCTCCACCCTCTGACTGTCCCATATTTGAAGCCTGTGAGGACTGGGTATGTGTGGACATACTGACTGTGTGCAGTGACAATGGGGTAGAAGAGGGATGTCAACCTCTGGGACAGGTTCAGCCTCTGACAACCCCACCTATGCCTCACTGTGGTCACCATCATCATCAGAGTCTGAAGAGACACTGACATCAGGTTGTGTGGGGTACAACCCTAATCCACCGGCCACCTGTGGAAACCAAGACAAAAACAGTACATTACTACCTTCACTAATATGTATGGAAAATCCACAAAGAGTCATAATAATGAGGATCCACAACTCCATTACCATTCTCACATCTTCTCATCTCTGCTTTCATGCACAACAGACTTCTTCACAACAAAATATGCATTCTACTTGTGGCCTTTATAACAAGCACGTCAGGTAAATCATGTGACACTTGGCCAGTACACTGTACCTTTTAGGTATGCAATATGACACTACACCTGATAAAACAACACATAAAACCCAGTACACCTATCTTAAAAAATATATACAAATACAAGTTTCAGTGCCTAAGGCATGTATCATTCACCTTTCTGTATGTGCCAGGCATGTCAGATTAATTGCCTCATGTACACCAGGAGGCTTATTTGCTCTGAACTATAACTGCAAAAGTGTTTCTGCTCATTCAACTACACTCCTGTGATTACCCACTCTAAGAAACTTAGGTAACTGTTCCAGACTGGAACATACAGGCATTCTACTCTGGTTGCACACAACATTACCTGTACATAGGGAATTATCCTGGCCCTTACCCTTAATAGCATATATATGTTCCATAACAAAACAGTATCAAGCTTACCAGGAGCAGGACCATGGCCTTGGACAACTCCTGATGGACCTGTAAAAAGGTGAGGGTGAGGTAATTTCAGTACCACTGCATGTTGCAGCACAACAGGGTAATACCTGTATATATCTCACATGTACAGCAGCTATTGTGTTACTTGATGCATTGCTGACATACTGAGTATAATTGTACAACTGAGCTAACCACCCCCCACAGCACATAGACATGACATCCACATAGAGGTATGTACAGCCTGACAGAATGACTGCTACAGTATTACAATGGTGATCACAGTAAGCTTATCTAAACACTCCTCTGCTGTGGACACTGTGGCACCCACCTCCATGAGGTATGGTGTGATGGATGCCTGGGAGCAGTTGTGTGTCCCTAGGTTCACCAGGAATTCCTCAGTGGGCATGAGTGGTTGTTCCATTGCAGGTCCTCCACCGGTGATGGCATGATCCCTGGCTACATCAGCTGCCCTTCACCGTGCAGCATTCACCATGTCTGTAGCACGGTGTCGAACCTGCTCATATGTCCTGTCCTGGTGGCCAGTCTCATTCACATCCCAGACAAGGTCTGCCCACAATGCAGCCCACTGTTCCCTGTTATGCCTCCCCCTGGATAGGAGGATGCCATGATGTCACCTTAGTCCTTGAAGTATTAGTTCATTTTCTGCATCTGGGAAGGGGGCATGCCTTCTGCAATAAATTAGTCCTGTAACACACCGAAAAGAAACACATCATAGGATCACATACATGTATATCCACTATGTACAGATACAACAAAAACAAAATAGCTGGCACAATCCACTGCTTGCTCACACATGTAATACCCCAAGATAGTATCATTACTGACGTAGTTCCCTGTGTGCCATGAGAGATTCTGCTATATGATTATACACTCAACACTCCAGTCCACTGTGGTGTATCCCCTAAGGCCAGCCACCCAATAATATGGCATAAGACTAGTGCCAGACAAATATCAGTGTGCTATTACAACCACCATATTGGGAGAGCCCAACAACACCAGTGTGCCACAATGACAAAAGGCAATGCAATCCTGATATATTGTAGATCCCCTGTATGTGCAATACAACGGGGTATCAATGATATGTCATTACCACAGGTCTAAGACAGGCTTACTGCTGTACTCTCTATTCCCCATACCTCTATCCTCCCATTTGCATCCTGTTATACACAAAAACAGTTACATACCTGGTGGAGTGCAGTACTTATCTGTTGAAAGACATTTCTAGTACTGTTTCACAAAGGTGTGCTCTGTGTGAGGAAAGACTTTCAGCTTTTTCCTGGTTAGGGGTCACCACAGCAGATCACCTGTCAACTCATGATTGGCAGTAGAGTTTTACAGTGTCGAGTTGCCAGCCCGGTCACCAACCTTCCACTGAAGGCACACACATGCACACACTCACACCTAGGGCCAATTTAGAGTGTCCAATCCACTTACGCATGTCTTTGGGATGTGGGAGGAAACCAGAGCATCCGGAGGAAACCCACACGACCACAGGGAGGACATGCAGACTCTGCACAGAAGGCATCCCAGTCAAGGATCAAACCGATGAACCTCTTGCTGTGAGGCAACAATGCTAACCACTGCACCATTGTGGCCACCCACTTTGTGTGAGGAAAGTCTCATACAGAATGTTTGCCTATAGCCAGCTGCTTGCATTTTAACATGCTTCTTGTTAGCAGGTAATTGCCTCTAAACCAATCTGTCACTCTGATATGTTAATTGCAACCAAAACAGCTGAGTTGCATTATCAGCCAATGACATGCAACCATTGTGCAATATATAAGGCCTTCATGTAGAGCAGAGCCCCTTTTTTAGCTGTTGAGATGGCCATTACTGGGATGAAGAGACTACATTGTTGCAGAGGGTAGGTCTGTAGCAGAGACCTTTACATAGAGCTGTGTGTTCAGGCTGCTGCAGCTGCAGGTAATAGACATAGGCAATGAGTGTGAACACTGTGGGACAACAAGCTGTAGGTATATCTGTGTCAGTTGTGTCAGCCTTGTTATAGAGGCAGAGCCAGGGTGACACTCCAATTACGGGATGTGTTTAAGGTACGTATGTTAGGCAGCTGTGTCAATAACAGAGTACTAGGTGACATATAGTAATGCTGTACAGATATGCAATGTGTGTCCCTACCTGCAGGCCTGGGACTTCCAGCAGTGAAAAGCAGTTATTCACTTTGCAATGCTTTGTGTGGATAATGAGTGCATGAGTCATTTATTAATTGCTATTTTCACAATAATGTAATTGAAATGCAACACAACACTGGATTTTAACCCAGGACTGTATGTGACAAAATGTACTGTATGCAAGACATTTAACTCACTAACTCCAACTATCGTTTCATGTCGTCTCTGTGCTTAAATCCGAGCATGCTGTGAGAGAGTAGGAATTGCATGTTGTTAAACCCGAGTGCCTTCTACTAGCACAATTAACTTTGCAGTCATATTTTAGCTCCACTGTTGAAAATTAAGTTGAAAAAGTAACTGAACTTTGTCAGCTGCTTTGTCAGCTTAAGTTTCTTCATATTTGACTTTTCCAAGAAATTCTTGCTTGCAGTGTATTCTGTATTTTCCTCTCCACAGCAAGCCAATTTAGTATGAGTTTAATCAAGCAAGTAGTGGCAGCCAATGGAAGTCTTGCAATCCAAGCCACCACTTACTTAACACCTCCACCCCCTGACCTAATATTGTTTTGTTCTATCCAATTAAATAGAGGGTCCAACAGTAGAAATTCCCTTTCTTTTTCTGGCCTTTGCAGAATTTATTACTGGATCCATTTATTTATCCTGCTGATCAGTTCATGAAACAGGGGAGTTTAGCCACAGTCACAGCTCAGGAAAAAAAGACCTGCACTGGAGATCTGTCTGTTATTGTTGAACAAACTGTGACTGTCTTCAACGGATCATTTAGAACTCTGATCCTGCTGAATTCCTGAATAACTAATCCAAAATATGAAGTAACTGCAATCCACAGGCTAAGATAGACTGCATAGGACCATAAAAAGAATTCCTGAAAAAGGTAAGATGGTCCCATTTTACAGCTCTGCTTTTCTCATACCATGCTCGGAAGTGCCCGTTAGCAAATATGGACTCCCAAACATACCTCTCAATAGTACAGATTTTCACAGAATGTCCATATTTTTGATCCATTTTTCATAATGTTATGGTTTTCTGGCTAATTAGTGGCAAAGACTGAAGTTAGAAAATAATGACAGAGATTTCCTTTGCAGACTTCATATCCTTCTGTAAACCTCTATTCCATCAACTTTCAAAGTTTCTATGATCAATATTTAAGTTAGGTAGTGCATTAGCATCAGTACAGTTCACTCAGAAGCATTGACAAACAAGCAGTATTATGTAATTCAGTAAGGTAACACAGCAAATTCAGTGAGCTTATCACAACGAGATAATATAACAGCAGGGTATACTACACCTTTTTAAAGCATCAGTTCATACTGGTAAACATAAGTGTAAATCTTACAAGCAAAAGCTATTTTCCATTTACCTATCAGTAATAGCAATGGTACTTTTACTGATATTTATAGTGATACACTAGCAGTAAAGGTGAGAAGTAAAATTGTAATACTACATCTAGCAAGCTAAATGAATTCAACAATATGCTCAGCAGTAATTTGTTGCAATTCATTCAAAATATGTAACATGCTACTTGTAATACTTCCTCTGGTAAACCATTTAGCTAAATATTAGTAAAATAGCCCTTAATAATCACACTACTACATGCATAGCACTTGAAAACTTTAAAATTGTAACGTTCAAGTGAATGAGAAGCCACTAGCAAGGCATTCATATAAGCGTTGTTGCCATATTTATTAAAAGCCTATGCAGAGTGAAATTGCATTGTCTGTCTCTTATTTTTATAAATGTTTCATGGGATGTAACTTAATCTTCTTAATCGTCTAATTAATACATAATTTGAAAATGTAATTTCATGAATGGCACTTACACATCCACAGGCGTATGTACGTGAGACGCAAGTTATAATGAAATAAAATGGCGTGGAACACTAAGAGAGAGAACATTGTCCCAAGTTTTGTCCATCTTTCTTGCTCTAACAGGTAGCAAATACACACACCCAAACATACCTTGCAGGTGTACAGATTTTCACAGAATGTCCATAGTTTTGGTCCGTTTTTCTTAATGTTATGGTTTTCTGGCTAGTTAGTGGCAAAGATTGAAGTCAGAAAATAATGACACAGATTTAATTTGCAGACTTCATATCCTTCCATAAACCCCTGCTAGTAAAAAGCCTGTTTATCAACTTCCAAAGTGCAAGCAATGTAAAATTGTCCCTCGTTTTGTTCAGCTTTCTTGCTCTAAGAGGTAGCAAATACACACCCAAACATACCTTGCAACTGTACAGTTTTTTGCTGAATGTCCATATTTTTGGTTCATTTTTCATAACATTGTGGATCTAATTAGTGGCAAAGACTGAAGTTAGAAAATAATGACAGATATTTCAGTTGCAGACTTCATATTCTACTGAAAATCCCTACTAGTTAATACAAACCCTGTTTTCTTGTTTTCCTGATATAACCTTTCAAAGTTTGTACAAACAATAAAAATTGTCCCTAGTTTTGTCCAACTGTCTTGCTCTAAGCGGTAGAGAAGTGTGCTTCTGAAAAAAATAAATTGGCTTTTTCCACATCTGACTTTCACGGTAAACAAATGTTGCAGACCAAAAATATGTCGCAGAAATCTGTACATACTGCAAAATGCTGGACATTTGAGAGGTATGACTGTCTACTCAGCAGTGTGTGTGTGTGTGTGTGTGTGTGTGTGTGTGTGTGTGTGTGTGTGTGTGTGTGTGTGTGTGTGTGTGTGTGTGTGAACGGGGTTGCTAGTCTTGTCTACCTGGCTGAATGGGGCAAAGCAGTGATTTCTCCAAAGACAAGCTTATGTATGTAGCAGTGTTAAATCTATAGGCATATTTCTGTGTTTAGTGATACATTTTCTTGTCTACTGTCAGATTTCATCAGGATGTGGGGACCACTTCTCCCAGTTTGAGACAATGAAGGCCAGCCTGTAGCTTGTGCTGTGGTTTCTTGGAAGATCACAGGTAGTGCATATTCTAGGCCAGGATGATGTAAATCCCTTTCCCAGTCCAGTGACTAGCCTGAGGGGAAAACTTGTGATAGGCTGATAAAATAACCATGGCTTTTGAAATATGTGCAAGAAGAAGAGGAAGCAAGCCAAAATCACAAGTACTAGGTATTTACTACCTCCAACTGAATTCTTCCAGAGGCAGGGATTTTCAGGTTCTAATTTGTGTCTGACAACTTCTTGTGATTGGCAGGCAACATTGCTATTGATATAGTGAAATTTACATTTAATTCCAACTTCTTCAGTTGTATGTATGTGTAACCAAGACTGTCAGACTGTAGATGTTTTATTAAAGTTGTGATGGCTGTCTCAGAGGATGGTGTACTAAGCCCTAAGGTACATTTGCCTGGTTGAGTGGGGAGAGGAGTCATGCTCAGTCAGTACTGTGAATGTGCTTTTCTTTAGGCGGCTATTGAACCAGCTCAGTTTAGTCTTCCATAGGTCAGAAGTTTAGAGTTCATACAGAAGCCATGTCTAATCTGGTGAATCAAAAGATTTAGTTAATTCTAGCAGAATGAGCCTTGTTAATGATCCCTTGTGCACGGCTTTTAGAATAGTATTAGTGACAGCAATGTTATACACGTGTGTCATGTTCTAAACCCATGCTTCAATCACATAAGAAGTCATGGTAGTCCTTACATGTTATGATTTGCATAGCAACAGCGTTTACAGGAATGGTTGGACAGTAAGTAGAACACAGAAAATAGATCTGAAAGAGTATGTTCTGTTATATTTCTGATTTTGGTGTAACAAAATAATGATAAAACTCCATGTTTCAGGAAAATTAACTTGAGAAATACAAGAATGATGTTTGCCAATAAATTGCATTAGGGGTATGTTGAGCCCTTGTGAATTTAGGACACTGACCATCTGACCTTGCTTGTCCTTTATGTGGCATTTTCAGTAGCAATGTTTTTCATACTGCAGTTTGATATTCATGTGTATTTGAAAGCATATGACAATGCCAAAGGAGATTTAGTCTACATTTGTTGTTTCATATTATCTTGTTTTGCATGCCTGGTGGCCTAAGGGACTAGAAAAGTGTTCTGCTATAGTCTTACCTTCAGCTAAGTTTTGTTTTAAGTATGAGAGACAATGAATTAAATGGTGCAGGGGCAAAATTAACTTGTTTAAAACTTTGATTGAAAGTATAGTCGGTGTCCCTGTTAAATGGTTCACTCACCAAAAAAATGTAGAATGAAAGCACAAAAGTGAGGAACCAACCAAAAGGAATGCACGAAAAATTGTTCTGTATAAACCTCAGGTATTCAGGCTGAAGAAATGTCAACAATCCATTGTATAATCCAAAGAAGTATTTATTAAAATGTAGAAAAATAAGCGCTTTCGCGTGGTAGGTCCACGCTTCATCAGATATCAATCAAAAATACAAGAGTTCAGGTATATAACCGCTAAAACGCGGGAAATCAGTTAAATAATTCAATGCCTAAAACCTGTGTGTATTAATTCTGTGCGCTTTGTAAGCATACTCATTAGGCAGCGAGAATCTCGCCGCTAAAACAAACAAATAAGTCTTACAGGTAAATGCCAAGTTTATCAAAAAAATCACATGACATTGATCTTAACTTTATAAGTGCATGTATCAATTGTAAGTTTTTTTTAAAAACTTAAGAATAGAATACTGTAGACCTATAATCTAATGTAGAACATATTGTAAAAACTTTTCATACATTCAATATTTCTTTGATGCGTGCATAAAGAAGTCTCGCTGACAATTACTGAATGTAGTCAGAAAAACATAGAAGATTAAAAATCAAAATGGTCTCAGTAACCTATGCATCATATGCTCAATGAGTATGATGCGAGATTAAAGTCCTAAATAAATGTCCGTGAAATCTCGGACATGAACTTCAACTTAGACATTACTCATATGAGCATGAAACGCATGTATTGCTCTTGTCAAATGACAACAAAGCGAGAGTGAAACTAAGCATATAGGTTTTTTCCCCCTCCCTCCCCATATGTCATCTTCTTAAAATCAGTGTTTTTATCATTTACATTTAATGTTAATATATTAATATATAGTACCATGATGTATACATTGACTGGATAGAGAACAACAAATCTCTTAAGGCGAAGCATTAATATGAACAGTTCCGTATTTCTTATAGAAAATATATGTATAGACCTGAATTTAAAAAAATTTTTAGAACATTGTAAATGAACAGATAGTAACGCAAGTAAAAATTTTTTTCAAGTAGACTAGCTAACTTGATGTAGCATAAATTTGAAACAAAAAATGATATCTACATCATATTATGTGTAAAACTTATAAAAAATGGTATAACTTAACCAAACATATATATGTATATTTTTGCATCAGCCTATAAAATTGTTTACAATATAAAGCTGGATATTGTTTAAGTCTCTTGTATGGGGAGTGTATATGCAAAAACATTAATGTCTTGGGTTTAGATGTTGATCTATGATAACAGACAGTAGCACACTGAGAAATCTGTATAACGCATATGTGTGAAAACAATACATAGAAAACATATAGATAAATATATTCATATGTTAACTAACTGATATCTTAAGTACACAATTATAAACGTGCATAAAAAGCAGAATACTTTGTGTAATGATATTGTATATGCATAGAGGCAGTTTTCTGTCTACCTAGATAACAGAACTGGCTTTATGGATATAAAGTTATTAATTCCTGGTGTCAAATGTGCTCCTAATTTGAGAATCCAATTCAGTTCATTGATGGCCAGATTGTTCTCCTTGTTACCATCCCTGCCATTATCAGTGACTACCTGCAACACTCTGAAGTTGAAGGAATGTGATGGAAATTCCATAACATGTTTTGCTAACGCATTGGTCTCTACCTTCTTCCTGATGTCATACAGGTGGTTATAAATGCGCTCCTGGAGCTTCCTTTTTGTTAGTCCTATATAGAATGCCTGACATTTAACACATGTGGCAAGGTATATTAAGTTGCGGGTATTGCAGTTGGCAAAAAAATGTGGGATAAATACATAATCCATGATTGGATGTTTAAATGGTTGTTCTTTGGTAATGTAGTTGCATCTATTGCAGCTATGGCAGGGGAAAGTGCCTTGTCTATTTGAGACAGGGTTACATAAAGTCATTCTATGATCATCTGGTGTGATGTATATATCACCACATAAGATCCTTTTTAGACTTTTACTGTTTCTATATAGAAAAGATGGATTTCGCCCTGCGACATCCCTTGTTTGGGCATCTATAGTTAGTATGTGCCAATTGTCATGAATAACTTGTTGTATTTTCTTTATATCACTGGTGTAAGTTGTGATATACTTAATGTGACCATCAGCCAAAGGTTTCATTCTACAATAATGTTGTATGTCCTGGCTATGTGGTTCTGTATAAGATGACTCAACAGGTATTTTCTGCCCTAATATCTCATGTTTGATTTTTTTGACCATCTTAGGGTCATAGCCTCTATCAGAAAATAATCTCTCTAACAACAGGGCTTCTTTATTAAGGTCTGCTTCTTTGCTACAGAGTTTCAGTATCCTGAGGAACTGGCTTTTTACTATGCCTTGGAACACATGCCTGGGATGCATGCTGTCAAAAGTTAACAACGCATTGCGCCACGTCGGTTTCCTATATAGGGATGAAACAATGCCGCCTTCAGATGTAAAACTAAGTGTTACGTCAAGGAAGTTGATGTGAGTGGCGGAAGTTTCCTTAGTAAATCTTAGGAAGCTGCTAGTAGTTTCCAAATAATCTAGGAAAGATTCAAACAGTTCCAGAGTGCCTTCCCATACGATTATTATGTCATCTACAAAGCGTCTGTAGAGTTTTACATGCTTGAATCTTTGATGGGTGAAAAGGAACAACTTCTCCCACCACAGAACCACCAGATTGGCGTAGGTATTTGCACAGGGGGTGCCCATGGCTACCCCCCATTTCTGCAAATAATACCTATCGCCAAACATGAACACATTATTAAACAAAATAAGTTCCATCAATTGGCACACCAATATAATTCTGTCATTACTGAAGGAGGTTTCTTTACTCAGAAGTTGTCTAATGTATTCCATGCCTTCTGCATTGGGTATTGATGTGAACAAGTTTTTGACATCTAAGGTGATAAATATATACTGTTCACTTTCATCCAGTTTGACATCTTTGATATTATCTAAAAGATCATAAGTGTCTTTCAATATGGTGGAAAATTGGTTTACTACTGGTCTTAGCAGGTCCTCCACGAACTTGGAGATGTGTGCTGTTACCCAATTGTCACCAGACACAATGGGTCTATAAGGAATTGGAATTACCTCCTTGTGAATTTTAGGTATGCCTTTGATGGTGGGTATGGTAGGATACTCTATGTATAAGAAATTATAGATCTCTTTGCTAACTTGGCGACATATGACTAAATCATATAAGGTGTCCTTAACCATGTTGACAATGCGTGACACTTCTTTATGCGTTATAGATGTATATGTGTCTGCTTCTGATAGCATACTATGCATGCCTCTCAGATAATCATGTCTGTCTAAAACAACAACCCCCCCCCCCCTTATCAGCCGGTTTCACTACTATTCGTGAATCCTGTTTAAGGTTGTTCAAACTATTTGCTTCCTGCGGGCTGAGGTTGTAATATCTTCCTTTCTTAGTTATTTTACTGAACATCAAATAATATTGATGTTCACAAGCCTTTAGGAAGCACTCAATGTGTGGCGGCATGTTAGGTATAAATGTACTATTGGTTCTACAGCATGTTATGCCCCGATCACAAACATCATCAGTTTTGAAGAGCAATTTCAAACATAAATTCCTGCAAAACAGTCTCAAGTCTATTAGAGTGTCTGTTAACTTTGCACTAGTCGCTGGTATAAAGTTAAGGCCTTTGTTCAGAACCTTAACACTAGGTAAGTCCAAAGAGACACTAGAGTGGTTAAACAAAAGGCTGTGAGTCAGTTCCTTCTCCTTCTGTTTTGTGGAAATTGCTCCGACGAGTATTTCCTTTTGCGGGAGTCTCTGCTGCGAGACCTCCCCCTGTTGTAATAGGAAACTTGCTTTTTGAGATATGGTAAAAAACCCCCAGAGGAAGAAGGGGCTGTAGATGTATTCTTAGGAATTGCTCCTGTAGACTGAGATGGAGCATGATTGAAAAATGCTTCTTGGTTCGGAGGGGGCGTGTCTGCAAAACCAATGGATGTTTGTACATTATTTAGTGAAGCCGATGTTGTTGCCTCTGTTTGAAGCATGGATAAAGGTGGTTGAGGTAGAGGTTGCACAGTGCTGGTTGCTGTGTTAGACTTGGAGGGCCTGGCAGCGTTTTCCATCCTGTCCTCAGTTGTAGCCGATTGAGCAGCTTGGTGCCTCGGCCAAATGAACACTTGACCCCTTTGGAAATCATTATAGTCCCGTAACAATTTTTTCTGTTTGGTGGCTTTCAATCTTTCACTGAACATGTTGACTTGTGTAAACATATGATTGACTTTGTCTACACAGAAACTAGAGGTAAAACATTCAGATAGTTGTTTATATAGTAAATTAGTTTTGTCCCTTAGTTCCGTTTCTAAGGGCTGAAAATAGTCTATCATGAGTCTTGCATAGTTAAACCCCAACTCGATGTTTAAGTCCTGCCAGCGTTTTAAAAGTTCAGGATGTGAGTCCCCATAGGTGGGCATACAAAATACCCTCATACCCCTAGGGACTATTTTAAAATGAACACATGCTTCTAAATGAAGCCTTTGCCAGGCATACCTTTGAAGTTGGTATAAGTTATCCTCTAATAATTTCAGTAAGGGATAAAAGTCTGTGAGATTCTCACCATTTTGTTGAGTCTGTATACGTCCAACATCATTCGATAGATCCAGAGACAATAAAGGGTTGTTAATTACATGAATGAGTCCGTTCCACAACGATGATGTCTCCCTCGGCTCCGGTTCTAGATGTAAAGCAGATTCCATGATGTACTGGGTTAACCGACCAAAATGAAAGAGGCAAGATTGAAAGTATAGTCGGTGTCCCTGTTAAATGGTTCACTCACCAAAAAAATGTTCCCTTGTGCACGGCTTTTAGAATAGTATTAGTGACAGCAATGTTATACACGTGTGTCATGTTCTAAACCCATGCTTCAATCACATAAGAAGTCATGGTAGTCCTTACATGTTATGATTTGCATAGCAACAGCGTTTACAGGAATGGTTGGACAGTAAGTAGAACACAGAAAATAGATCTGAAAGAGTATGTTCTGTTATATTTCTGATTTTGGTGTAACAAAATAATGATAAAACTCCATGTTTCAGGAAAATTAACTTGAGAAATACAAGAATGATGTTTGCCAAGAAATTGCATTAGGGGTATGTTGAGCCCTTGTGAATTTAGGACACTGACCATCTGACCTTGCTTGTCCTTTATGTGGCATTTTCAGTAGCAATGTTTTTCATACTGCAGTTTGATATTCATGTGTATTTGAAAGCATATGACAATGCCAAAGGAGATTTAGTCTACATTTGTTGTTTCATATTATCTTGTTTTGCATGCCTGGTGACCTAAGGGACTAGAAAAGTGTTCTGCTATAGTCTTACCTTCAGCTAAGTTTTGTTTTAAGTATGAGAGACAATGAATTAAATGGTGCAGGGGCAAAATTAACTTGTTTAAAACTTTGTGTTGATTACCTTATTTGTAACACAGAAGGAACATTTTCTCTGGAATAGTTCTGCAGATACATAATTGCATGTATGTATTCATTTATTTGTTTGTTAATTTATTCTGAAAGTCAGTAACCTGGTATGGGTTTTCTGTATGACAGATGCATCAGTGTTCACAACTGTGCAATTCTGGTATCTATTCAGTCAGTCCAGCAGATAGGAGTACTACCGTGTCCTTCAGATTCATTCATAGTTTTTTGGCATTTGCTTGTGCACATCTGTACCTACCCATTCAGCTTTTAAACTGTTTCAGTATCTATGTTGCTCTGTGGACTTGCATATTATGCCTCACATCACACATTACTGCTTTATGCAATGTTTGATAAGCAGTATGTACACAGTCTGTTGTATTTGGGCCCAGCTAGCTCCATTTTATTTTATTCTATTTTTTTCCATCCAGAGCCCGTATTTCTTCATGTTGTACCACTCTGTTGCAATGCTGCAATTCTGGATACCAGAAACAGTGCCATTAAATATATCCAAAGGTTCTCCACACATATTTGGTTCCTCCTGAGTAATGTCAACTGAAGCAGTCTTTTCTACTGAATAATGCTGGCTATTTGACCAGAATTGTATACATGTATAAGAGGGTACTTGTATGCTAATTACAGCATGGAGCAACCATATATCTTGGATAATATTTCTGGCTTTGCCAGTCTTGTGTGGAATTTAGGTGAGAGGAGGGGCTCAGCAATATACAAGTGTTGTACTTTTACTCTGAATTACTCTGGTCTTTGCATAACAGATGGTAATTGCTCAGTCTTACATAGCACCTGCACCATGAATATACTGAATGTCCACTCAACAGGTTATACTCAGAAATTATCGACCTGCGCACAAGGGGATTGCTTGGGTGAATGTTTCATTTTGGTGCATGTACATACCAAGAAATGTTATTGAAGGGTCATTTGATGAAATATTTCATTCTGTCACTTGTGCATACATCAATATTTTATTGAAGGAGTCACTTGGGTGAATGTTTCATTTTGGTGCTTGCACATACTAGGAAATGTTACTGAAGGGTCGTTTGGTAAAATATTTGATTTTGATGATTGTGCGTACCTCAACATTACTGAAGGGGTTGCTTGGTGATTGTGTCATGTCGGTGTATGTGTACATCTGGATATACTAATGAAGATGAACACAACACAGACGGTGCAGAAGGATCCACAGCTTATGTTTATTATACTTGGGGAAAGGAGACAGATTCTTGTGCACAGAATGACATGTCATTCTGTGCACAAGAATCTGTCTCCTTTCCCCAAGTATAATAAACATAAGCTGTGGATCCTTCTGCACCGTCTGTGTTGTGTTCATCGTTGGGTTCCTTCTACTTTGTGATTATACTAATGAAGATGTTGTTTGGGGAAATAATTCATTGTGTATCAGGGAAGTGCTTGTGCATACATGGTCAGACTGCTGAAGTGACCCCTGGGCAAAATAGTTTATTGTGTCATTTTGTTGCTTGTGCATACACAACACAAACAACTGAAGGGGTTACTGGGGAAAATAATTCATTAGTGTGTCAGGGAAAAGCCTTTGCATAATTGGACAATATATTTGTCCATTTTACTCATTTATTTACTTTATGTTTACTGGGAAAGTGCACTGATCTCAATGGACCATTTGCAGGCACAGCCCAGGTGAATAGGATCACATTCGACATGTTCATAAGACATGAACAAAACATATTTTCAGATACAAGGATATGATAAAAACATACATTTACAGACAAGAGTATGGTTTAACATTTAGGTCAAGAAACAGTACGGAGCGTGTAGTCAAAACATGTTTGGGTGGGATGAAAGGATTAGTGAGATATATTTATCATTAATTTTTGGCCTTGCTCAACCAGTTATTTTGGGCAATATTTCTGCCCATCTCAATTCTGTGCCTTATTCTAACCACATGGATGGTTAGGTGAGATAAAATGAATTACTACTTTTGGAATAAGTCTGACATGGATCATCTAGATAATTTTGATTGTTCTGACTTTATTTCTGTTTCTGCTTCTACTCAGTGGTTGACACAGTGAGAAAAACTGTATTACTTGCACATTAGTACTAGCATGGAGCAAACATATATTTTGGACAATATTCATGGCTTTGTCAGTCATGTGTGGAATTTAGGTGGGAAGAAGAGTGCAGTGATATGTAAGGGTTATACTATTTTACTGAATTACTCTGGTCTTCTCCTCAGAGGTGGCCTCTGGCATACAAATACAAAGCAATTTCAGACCCTGCCCTGATGGGACTGTTGCATATCTGCAAGTCAAGCTCCACTCGAGTAACCCAGATACACAAACTCAAACTGATATGTGATATCAATAGGACTTACTGGTGGGACAGATTTGTGTCCCAAAGATTCCCCCTTTTGTGGACTAGACTTCCTCTCCACATAAAACAGTGTACCTCATTAACCCTTTTTACGTGCAACCTGGATAACTGGATGCTTAACAGGAAACACACCCCTGGGATTCAACCTGTGTCCCTGCTGGACAGTGGCATAGGGTGCTGATTTGTTGGAACATGGGCTAAATTCTTGGCTAGGCTTGTAAGGGCCTCAGGGTCAATTACCTAGTAACGTCCTATGATCCTATGATTTTCTCCTAAGAGATGGTAATAAGTCCATGTTACATAACACCTGCACCAGGTAATATAATGATTGCCTACTCAACAGGTTTTGTGCAGCAATTATCACCTGTGTCTGAACACGCAGAACATTGCATTAATGAAATGCAGGTCATTATCACATTTTAACAATAACTGCAGTTGCAGCATAACACTCCTTCATTCTCTCTTGTCAGGTAAAACTCTTAGCAGCTGCCACTGTTATTCACATAAGTAGAAGTCGTTATCACATTGATGAATGCACAAGCCAAATTTGGGTTTCTGTCTATGTGGAGTCATTTTGAAGTCACTGCCACCAGTTTCTTTCAGACATTTTTACAATTTTTTGTATTTTAAGATACACATTAATGTACCCATTGTGGGTATATGGCTCATATTTTTGTGAACTACTGCAACTGAACATCATATTGTGTAGTAATTTCCTGTATCACACAGTCACTATATACTGTTCTGCTGTATTGCTTTTCACCTTCCTCTATGCAGGTATGTAAGATCAGAATGTTCTATATTGTTGTGTTTTTCAGCTGTAATTTCAAGTGAAAAGCAACACATCCCCCAATGAAGATGCCATCTGTTGAGGAGAAATCCAGCGCAACATTTATCTATTTGGTGAAGAAACAGACTGATAGCTGTAGCAGTGGTTCAGACATGGGTATGGACCATGAGCCATGACGTAATGCCAACCAGATTAAAGATGAAGATCATGACACAGACGATGAGATTCCACTCACTCGTCTATGTGAGAAGGCCATTGCCTGTGATACAGGTGATGCCATTCCTGACAGACCACTATGACTTGCCACAGCAGAACTGACCACTAATGATGAAACTGACCACAGTAGTGAGGTAGTGAGGATGAAATGCCACTCTTAAGGAAGGGTGGCACACACAATGGTCAGTCAGTGCATTCTGATTTGGACACAGATGTTGAATTGCCTTCATCTGTGTTCAAGAATGTGCATGGTATCACTGGCAGACCTATGAAGTCCTCCACAGTCCATGACAGTGCAACTGCTTACAAGGATGTGTATGTGCCTTCCACTGTACATGAGGTTCAGAGTAGTCCAGAGTATGCGGATCAGGATGAAGAAATTCCGCTAGATCTGAGTCAAAGTAGCTCCTTGTCAGGCAAGGGTATGATTGTGCCTCAGTATGGAACGTCTGTTAGTACTTCACTAACAAGTTCATGCAATACAGTTGGTACTGACAATGATGAGAGAGAGCACCATCACTGAACCATGCAGGACATTCCATTTCCAAGTGTTCCAGGCTACCCAGTAAGGTACGACGAGCATGCCCACATAAGATCACATGGGAAAAATGCCTCACATCAGTACACATTGATGACTTTGTGGGTCCAGTAGGCCCTGAAAACAACTTGGACTCAGATAACACAGAGATGGACTTCATGAATTTGATGTTCCCAGAGGAGCAGTACACCCTTATTGCCAATTAAACTAATTGCTATGCTGCACAGAGGAAGGCTGCAGGAGGCAATGTTGATAAGCGGTGGAGTCCTGTTTGTCCAGGAGACATACGCACATTTCTAGGTGTCAAAATATACATGTCTATTGTATATGTTTCTGAATACAGGCAGTACTGGGAAACACACCATGTATATGGTCCCTTCCTAATAGCTGAGTACATGACCTGAGAGAGGTTTGAAAAAATATTCAGCAATATTTCCACTGCAATGGCAAGCACCAGAGCCTACCACAAGGCTCTGTGGGGCATGGTTCATACAAACAAACCAATTACAAATTGCATGGGTCTACATGGTACAGTCACCAAGATATTATGATTTGTTTTACCAAAAACATAAAAAAAAATGCATAATATCAGCATTTCTTGGCAAATATTTAATAATGACTTAGATATGCACTGTGGGAAAGGTCAGTGTCTGCTGAACAACTTTTGGCTTTACATTTTTAGTCTAGCTCTTATGGTTAAAGAGTTATGATCATTTGTTTTCTGTATGGTATTACAAATGGATTGTCTGAAAAAGAGCTCAAGCTGCACTGTTGTTCCTGTGGTGAAAGTAAGTAGGTAGCATTTTATGAGCTGCTCCAGAGTGAATGAGTTAACAGACTGAGCTACTGAGTTACTGCTGTGGGTGTATTTGCAAGATATATGTGCACACATACAGGCTGGGACATAGATTTACTACATCCATCAGTACTGCATACATCCATCAGTATGTGCACGGCTTTATATGAATGTCTTTCTGCACCAGAGTCCAGTTGAAAATGTATTTTGCCATGAATGCCTTAGTAGGTGACTTTCTACATGTTGCTGATAAAAGGGCACATTTACCTGCTTTCACAGGCCTCAGTGACATCCATTATCATGTTTTTGGCTATCTAGTGGTGTACTGTTGCACCAGAGTCCAAGGTACATTCCAATTATTCCATTACTTTTTATTCCAGTTTGTGCCTAATGACTGTAATTGGCAATTACTATGTTTTGTTTAAACCACCTGTTTTAAGTAAGAGTTGAATGGTGTTGAGGGTTAATGCAGTGTGCTGCAGGTGTGATGGGCTTGGGTTCAAAATATGGCAGAGGTATTTATTTGGTACATGTGCCTTATAATGTTAGAAAAGCATATAGCCTTTATAGATCTAGTTAGCTGAAATTAGCGAAGCTGTGCGATGCTTTGTGCAATTCCTCGCTAAAAAATATAAAGAAAAGAAAAAAGGGGAGATAAAGTGGTGAGTGGGGGCAAGCAGAGGGAAAAACATAGTGAAAGGCAGAGATGGGTGTGCAGGAATGGTGTAGGAAAGAACCATAGCTATCCATTTCTTGTGCAGCAACAACTGTGCACTTTGACATAATCTGTAGATGAATTTGGATTCTCAAACCCCAGAGACAGGGGTGAGGACAACATAACTGCATTGTCAAGCTAATTTGACCAAATTACATGTGTCTAGTGTACACTTGTGTGAAATGGAGAGCTATGTATGGGATGATATTTTTTGGGACAGGTGGCCATTTTTTTTAAGGTGAGAGTAGAATGTTGGGGAAGGGACATAGGTATACATGGGGAGGTAATTTAGGTATACGAGGATGCATTTTCAAACAAACAAGACAGACAAGGCAGCAGACACATGGGGGGTTAACACCTTGGGTAGGGAGGGTGTTGTGGAATTAAAGTCCCTTGTGTCTCCAGACAGCAGCAGTGTGACTCATGTCCCCACCCATAGGACTTTTGACACTGATCCATCACTGCCCCAAGAGTAGCTGTGCTGGAGGCTGGGCATCAGGGAAAGGCTGCCCCACCAGGGTGGCCAGCATGCCCTCAATTTGGCACAGGCAAAACCTGATGAAGTCATACTATTTGATGAAAGCGCTCAACTAACCTGTATATTTTGTGTGAATAAATCGTTTCTGTGGACTCGCAACGTTGTGCTATTATTAGTTATTATGGAAGTATGGCCAGAATTAATGGGTTTAATTGGTGAATGAACATATTGAAAAAATAATGAATGTTAAAGCTATGAGCTTGCCAAAGTATTTGAATTCGATATTTATGTTTGTTCAGTGAAATTAAGGGAGTAGTTTAAAAGTATTTATTCTCATTGTTTGCATGTGATGAAACCAGGTAGCTTTAGGAATTTTAAGACTGGCCATGAAGAAGATGTTAAATTGTTCTGATTGGAGTACATAGTCTGCCACTTGATACGAGGAGACTTAAATAAAGAAAAAGAATTACTGCCTTTGATAAGTGGAAAAGACTAAGCCTAAAAGTTTCTGTAACTAGGACTAGACAAAAAAGTAAAGTGGATAAAGAGCATTGCTTTTAATTGGATTTTCCAGTCTTAAGTGAAAATAAATCTCTTGGACTGGATTTTTTGATTTTTTGTTTTGATTAGGCTATAGCTTTTTAAAAAGAGATCTCAGGACCAGTATCCTTAAGGATCTGAAGAAGGCTTTAAGCCAAAAGCGCTTATCCGGTACCTGAGAATTCAATTGTCTGTCAGAATAAAGTTTTACTGTTCATTTTATTTGTTCTTCTATGGTGGTTTGCCCATATTTTATCCTAGTTGGCAGGCATGGGAGTAGAACCCAATAGCTGAGACTGCAGAGGGAATCTGCAAATAATGTAATAATTGACTGCAGCAACTTAGTACAGACATGCAGGGGATACAGCCATACTGGGATTACATAGCTTTATTTATGACTCAAAAATGCTGATGAAGACATTCTTTGTATTGATGTTAACATTCTGTAAAATCTAAACACAATATCTGCTCATATTATGAGTTACCTCACCCATATATTTGTTGTGTTCCTGGTGAGAGAGAAAATGTGAGCATTGCATGACTGATACTGAAAATCTAGTGCTACATACCACTAGATTCGAACCCAGGATTGTGTGTGGCAAAATGTGCTACTTACAAAGCATTTAACAGACTGAACTATTGAGTCACTACTGACTAATGAGTAACTGATACTTTATTTATTTTATTTTACATTTGTTAACCAGGATAGTCCGACTGGACACAGGTCCATTTACAGCGGAGGCCTGGGGAGAAAAGCTCCTTAAAAGTAACAATATAGTTTGCACATCTAATGCAAGTCACTATTAAAATATCATAGAGAAAAGCACTTTTTATACAGAAAGAAACAATTCTTGGTTAATATGCATGTAGAAAATACATTTGGAGGTTTGCAGTAGGGATTCCTGAGCTTATTAAGAGCAACAGAAATATTTTAGGGTAGTTAGTTTGTTGTTACATGAGGTAGGGTTGTTATGTGATGCATGGGTATAGCCAGGAATTCATTAGGTGCACTCAGAGTAGATGATGGAGCAGAGGTCAGAGTAGGGGGAAGGTTGTTCCAGATTTTGGCTATAGTATGGGGGAAAAGAGCTTTCCCTGCAGAGTTATTGGCTTTCGAGATACAGAGGAGAGATTTTTCAGAGGAGCGGAGAGAGCAGCTTGACGTGTTCTGGGTTAGACGTTGGTTTAGGGATGGGGTTTTGTTGGGATGATTTACAATATTGTAGGCAAGTACTAATTGGTGGTATTTGATTAGTTGTAAAAGTTCTAGCTATTTAAGTTCCTTTAATGCCTGACAGTGATGGGTTTTGAAGCTGGAGTTACTAGCAAATTTGGAAATTTTATTATAACATGATTCGAGTCGTTCAAGGTCTTGTTTTCTTGTATGGGTAAGGATTGGGGCAGCGTACATAAGGGTGGACAGCAGGTGTGCTTGGGCTAGTGTAATTCGTGCTCTGTCTGATAGGAATTTTTTGTGTCTGTATAGTGTAGCCATTTTCTTATGGACCTTTTTGATTTTTTGTGATATGTGGACATCAAACAGCAGTTTATTGTCAATTTCTACACCAAGGAGTTTGGTGTGGTCAGTGGCGGAGATCTTAGTCCATTTTTGGATGTTATTATAAAAGGTTGATGGGTGGATTTAGTTTTGATGGGCGTGAATATGATTAGTCTTGCTGGGATTGAAGATGAGTTGGACTTGAGTAATCCCGATTTCCACTGAGGTAAAGGATTCCTGGATAAGTTTTTGTAGGGCTTTAAGTGATGGTGCGGAGCAGATGAGTGTTGAGTCATCTGCATATTGTATAATTGTGGCATGTCAGGTCGATGTATGAAGGCTGTTACTAAATATGGAGAAGAGTAGAGGGCCCTATACTGAACCTTGTGGGACTCCTATAGTGGTTGGAAGTAGGGGAGATGTTTGTTTTGGCATTGGACAGATTGTTGTCTGCCTGATAGGTAGCTTTTAAACCAGGCTATAGTGGAGGGGGTAAAGGATAGGGAGGTCATGGAGTCTAGTAGTATGCTATGTGACACCATGTCAAAAGCCTTAGATAGGTCTAAAAATATTGCAGATATGAAGTTGTTGTTATTTCTATGTAGGTTAACTGTATTAGTAAAAGAGAGGAGAGCAGTAGCTGTACTATGGTGCTGCCAGAAGCCAAGTTGTGTGGGTGAGAGGAAATTGTTAGTGTTCAGGAATTGCATAACTCGAGAATGACTACACCTTTCAAGTATTTTTGATAAGGGAGATAGGATGGCTACGGGACAGTAGTTAGAGAATTCGTAAGAGTTTCCTTCTTTGTGAAGAGGGATAATATATGATACTTTCCATAGCTGTGGGATGTAGGATTCCTGAATGAAGCAGTTTATAAGGATGGAAACAGGGTAAGCTAGGGAATTGGCTGCTAGTTTTAGAAAATTGGCTGGTAAGTTGTCTGCAGCAAAGGTAGTTGGATTAAGTTTTTGTAGCAGTTTTTTTAATTTTAGTGGTTGGGACAGGTGAGAGGGTAAAGGTAGGGATGTTATTGAGGGGTAGTTGGGAGTGTATGAGTGGTTGTTATTTGAGAGCTGAGACGATAAGGATAGGATGGTTTCACTGAAATGGTGGTTAAATTGGGAGGCAAAGTCTTTAGTGTTATTGTTGGTGGTGGGAGTTGGAGTGGATGTTTTAGCTGGATTAAGTAGGGAGTTGATGGCATGACAGAATTTTTGGGGAACTCTTGTGTGTTTGTTTTGGCTGTCGAGGAAATAGTTTTGTTTATCAAGTTTGGTTTGTTTTTTAACCTGATTTCTTAGTTTTTGGTAGTTTTGTTTGGATAAGTTTGTGTTGTCTCTTTTCCATACTTTCCAAGATTTGTCTCTAGCTTTTAGAAGGGCTCTTGTTTCCTTGCTTAGCCATGGAGCATAGTTTGCCTTGATTTTGATTCTTCTAATGGGTGCAATTGAATTGAGGATGGTAGTGAAAGTGTAGATAAAGTAGTTAACTGCTTGGTCTAATCCTAATCTATAAAGTGGGCCCCAGTTGTATTGTTTTATGATATTATTTAGATCTTGTGTATTTATTTTACTGTCATCTCTAACATGTCTAAAAAGTATGGGGTTTGAAAGATTGGTGCGTATGCATAGAAGGAATGTGGGGAGGTAATCACTTAGGCTGTCTGGTAGACACCTGGTGTGATATTTTTGTTTTGAGCAATTAACTAATGTCCAGTCTAAGACTGATTGTTTGTGAGATTTTTTGTCAACTCTATTGAGTTCCTCAATGAGCTGGGTAAAACCATAGATATTGATATGGTTTGTGGGGTCATTGGAGTTACAGGCTAACAAGTCTGTGTTTAGGTCACCTAAGAGGATGGTTTCTTGGGGTAGTTTGTTTGATATCCATTGCAGGAATTTTTCTATGGTGGGAGAATTGTTGCCTGGGGGATGTAGCAGCAGATAATATTGATTTTTTGGTGTCATTTATAGATAGAGTTGAGACTAAGGATTCAACATTTTGAAATGTAGGTATAGAGGTTTCTAGGGGTTTTATGTTGAGTATATTTTTAAATAATATGGCAACTCAACCTCCCTTCCTGCCTGTTCTATCTTGCCTTAGTATATTATACCCTGGTGGGAGAATTCCCTCATTCTGGATGTTGGATTTTAACCATGTTTCAGTTATGGTTACTATGTCTGTGGAGTAGTGAGTTATAAATGCATGTACATCAGGAAGTTTGTTAGTTATACCCCTGGTATTGATGTTAATGATTAGTAGGTCTTTTCTTTGTTTAGGTGAAAGCAGGGTATTGCTTGGTCCTGGATTAGGGTATATATCCCCTGCTATGAGAAGTTTTTTTGTAACTGATAATAAGTGTTTTATTCTAGGTGTTATAGTTGTGTGGTATATTTCGGATAGTTTTGTGGTATAGGTAATTGTTAATTATATTTTATATATGTGTAGTGTTGAGCTGTCTTTAAATAGTGAAGCACTAATGGGGAAGTATATGTGTATGTTAGGTGTAATATAGACATGTGTTGTGTGGTACTTTGTGTTTAGTAGTGAGGTGGTAGGATGAGTGGATGTGAGGTTTGTTAGTATTGTGAGGGTGAGGAGGAGACAAACTACGATGATTTTCATTTTGTTCTAAGTAATGGAGTGGCAATATGGTTGGGTCTTGAGAGGGAGATGATTGCTTGTAGGTATATGATGGAGGATGTTTTTTTGATTTGAGGGGTGTGTTAGTATGTGTGTGTGTGTGTGTGTGTGTGTGTGTGTGTGTGTGTGTGTGTGTGTGTGTGTGTGTGTGTGTGTGTGTGTGAGAAGTAAGGTGTGATTGGGTGGTTTGGTTGTGGGTGTGGTGTAGTGGGTATAAGTGTAGAGGTGCTGGGGGAATGTGGGATTAGGGGGCAGGGAGGGGAGCAGAGTGAGTCTGAAGAGCGAATGGAGCGGGCAGAGCTATGGAGTGGAGTATCAGCAGGAACCAATCAGTTTTTTAATGAGGTTGTGCACATAAAAAGTTCCTTAGGTGAGTTGCACCCTCTGTGGAAAAATTTGTGAAACTAATGGAAAAAGTCAACTTTCTACTTTTATTCCTTAAGTTTTTCTGTTTATTTTCTTTTCTGAGGTAGGGACTACTTTGCTATAATATTGTGGGGGAAAAGTATTTATGCTTAGACTGGGGTGGCTGTATTTAGTTTAGTTCATAAAAAAGAGAAATTATGTCCTATGTTCTACCGCCATCTACTGGCATAGGTGGGGAACTTCAATTAGTTTAATTAATCTGGTTTAAGGCTATGGGAAGTAAGATGGGAAATCGGGGTAGATGGGCTTGGAGTTGGTTCGCGCCACGGGTATGCTAGCGTCTTAGCCTTTAACTGAAATAAGGTTCAAATTAACATAAACTGTAGGTTATCACCTACACTGTCTGGCTGAGGGAAGGCTCATTTTAGCATGTCCACTTAGGAATCTGTTAGGGTTTCCAGTTTAAGTTGTTTTTGCCGGTGGGGGAAACAGCCCTAGTATCAGCTCAAGGCTTCCAGACTGAAAAAACAAAGAGAGGAGAGAGAAAACAGTTATGACTAATATGTTAAGGTTTTAGAAGGACAGAGAGAAAGCTGGAGGGGTAGAGTGCAAGTAAGGAGTTGGGTGAGGGTGCAGAAAGCAGTGCAGTTTTAACACAGTGTCTCAATCAGATAAATATACATTAGTCTGTCTGATAAACATCAGGGTAATCCCATGCAAGGTCACCTTATATAGTTTATAATAGCATTTAGATAACATTCATTCAAGGGGTAGATCAGCATTGCCATGAAACCGGCTTATACAGTCATTAATGGTACTGATAGCAGTATATAGCTGTTTAACTTCACTGCAGTTATCTAATCAACAATGCTAACATGAAACCACATATTAAATTGCTTGTCTCTGTGCCTATTTGCCTTCACTTAAGACATAACATGTACCTAGTGGCATAGTATCCTTCTAAGACTTGCCATATTCTTTTAGGACATTACCTTTTAAACCAGCAAGTTAACATTGCTTAAAAATGACTCTACACAGGAAAAGAAGCAATGCTTAGCTGCTCTACTACAAATGCTGTACACGTTTAGCAGGGCAATGTAATGTGCAGTCCTGTATCATTAATTAGTACTGACACTTAAATTGTACACAGTTGGAGAGCAAAGGAAATAAAAAACAAAAATAAGAAAAACAAGTATTACAATCAGAAAGACTAGAAGGCAGTTTCACATAAGTCAGTGGTGCATGTGGGTCAAGACCTCAGCTAGTAATACATAAACAAGCCAGAACTATAGCAGTATAAGTACCTTCACAATTGTTACATTACCCTACAATTACATAGCAAATCCAACACAATACGACACAATAACAGCACAGTAATGCAATCTTGTAGCACTTACAGCCAACACACCATGCAGATGACTGAGGGGACAGCTTGTTTGGAGAAAATGTAATTTAAAAATGGCGCCACAAGTGTTAGCCTATATTTAAAGAGTTTGGTTGGATAAAGAAGGGGGGAGATATAGCACATGTTCCAGGGGGAGGGGAAAACAGGAATTCTTGAAAGTGTCCTTACCTGGAAATCACCTGGAACCATACTATGAATTGTGCAGTACAGGTTACAGGACATTCTTCTGACATTCTAGTACTATTACAGTGTTATACTAGACTGCAGTGACAGTAGAACACACATGCATGGAATACAACCCTACTGCATCTATTAAAAAGCTGTAGTTTAGAATCAACAATGCTAGTAAACATATTTTATTGTTATTGGTTTGAAATATCTGTGAAGTCCACATACAATATCTGCCCATGGACTGGGCTACCTCACCCATGCACCTTTATTACATGATATCTGAGGAAGAGAGAGAGCATTATGTGACTGATATTGGCCTGGTGACAGCCTTACACAATTCTATGAGTTAAGCAACACAGTTTGCAGGCCATTAGATTTGATGGCTACAGCTATTACAGTGTTATACTTCACTCCAACAACCTTACCATAGACAATCAATGCATACAGCTATACTGCAATGGTTTTGACAACACAATCCTGCTGAACAACATTTTGCTTACTGTTATTGGTATTGCTAATGCTTTATTGAAATACAGTTCTTAGTGTTCATTTGTTGCACTACAGCTCTAAAGCTCTAATTGCCCATTTATTGCACTACAGTTCTACATGCCCATTTATTGTACTACAGCTTTTTTGTGTATACTTTATTGCAGTAAATGCTTTACTCTTTCTTGTTTCTTCTACTACAGTTGAAGTACTAAATCTGTACTTACCATGCAGACAGTGCAACCTGGCAAAGTGCCCAGCATGGGACTCAACATTGCAAGCCCTCTCAGCTGCAGCTGTTGGGAGAGAAACACACCATTATGCATACCAGTTTTGCAGACATTCAGCTTGCATTTTGGTTAGACAGAGGAAGACATACTTACACATAGGCACTGGAAGCTGTTGAAGACTGGGAGGGCGGAGGGTGAGAGGGGTACTTAGTGATCTAAAAAGGGCAATTTTTTATAACTATTTACTACCACAACATAGGTTCACTCGGAGGGCATTTTAAGCTTATCCAATTCCCATTTGGTGCTTGAATTAACAAGGATGAGCTTTGTTTTAATTGTATGGATAGTCTGTCATGGAATAGTAGTAGCCTCTGTGATATAAATCCATCTCTCCATAACATTCAGTTTAGATACCTAGACTGAGTATTTCTGATGCCATTTGACTTGTTGATGTTCAGTAGGTCCATCTGTATTAGGTTGGAGGATGCCTTGTATGCCAAACATGTCACCTCTAAGCACTCTGTAGGATACTGAGTATAGTAATAAATCTTTGAGGTGGTACATGCAAGACCTATTGTTTATGACTTGTATCCTTTTAGTAAGGTATCTCTGAAGGTCTCTGAAGGTATTCCAATTGTTGCATGGAGCTGGACAGATACATGCCAAAATGGGCATTATACAAAATGATTGACCTAATGAGAGCTTTTTAAAGGGGGACAACAACATCTCTAGATCTAGTCACAATCAATTTGTTTATAAGCTGTGCAATGTAGAAAGGCTTTCTTATGACTATGAGCATATACTGGTCAAAAGTTAGGTTACTGTACATACAAGTTCCCAAATGCCAAACAACTGGGTCAGTTCTCAGAGGGCATTGTCTTGATTTTGACACCAGTTATTATTTGGGACAAAAATTCCTGCATGATGGTTAAGTCATTTGGGGAATTCAATAACTGCTCATAGTTTAAGTCATCTCAAACTTAGCTGGCCAAAGCCCTTTGGTATTTCCTTTTACTTTTGAGATGTATATGCCAAACAGAAAAAGTCTCAGTACTGAACCCTGGGAGACTCCATTGATGATTTGTCTTTCCCCTATTTTGATCTCCTGCATCTTGTGAGCAAGTTGGCAATCTAGCTAGTGATGCAAGTGTTTGCTCCTACATTATTCATCTTTCGTACTACGCCTCAGTAGGGGACTGTGTCAAAAGGCTTGGCCAGGTCAAGGTAATGTGGTGTGAACTGTTTTACCTTCATCCATTGCTTTGGTAACAAGAGTAAAGCTTAACATTTACCCATGATTTTGAGCCTTTCACACTTTCCTCTGGGCTGTTTTCAAACAAATTTTAGGGCCATATATACATGTATGCATTATTTGATTCACCTTCCAGATTGTCTTAAATTATATTCCTTGTATAATATAGCACCAGTTGTTAGAATGTGTTTTACATTTGTAGTTTTGAACAGTCTTCTAGTAAGCAATGAAACAAAATGTATGAACCAATAATGACAAAACTACCCATTTCAGAAAAATTCAACCATAAAAGGCCACTCAAACTTCTATCATTACAATCCACCAATATCAGTAAATATGCAAAATCTCTACAGAAGTAGGTCATCTAAATAATTCCACATTAAAGGGATCTGTAACTAATGAAGAGGTTGCTGCTAGGAAACAACTTTATATTTCATTGTTTCATTTACAAATAAAATGGATGTTGCCCGTGAAGAATAATTTTCCTATGTTACATTAAAAAATGATAAGCTAGTAATATTGCAATAGGGAATGGATGGCAAACTGATAAGTTCATAGTTACTAGGTAATTCCTCCAAAGAAGGACATTCACAGAACTGCAGCATCCACTCCCTTTAAAGTACAACACAGTATAGTATTAGCAATCCATCTGCATACTGTAGGAGTAAAACTCACAGCCTTTTGCATCAAAAGTAAGGCTACTACCTGTTGTGCTACTAATACTGCAAACAGACTTGGAATAAGCAACACTAAACTTCTCTTCCCCTGAAGCTCTCAGCTCCTTGTAATTTTTTTTTATTTATTGAACAGATAGTCAAACTTGGAAGAAAGCCTATTTTCAGTAGAGGTCCATGGAAACATAATCCAGACACGTCTTTGTAACATGAGGAGAAACTGGAGCACACAGAAGAAACTCACACAAACATAGGGAGAATATACAGACTCCACAGAGAAAGGCACCCCAGCCAATAATCAAACCAGAAAACCTCCTACTATGTGGTGACAATAGTACCACTGCACCATCCAATTGACACAATGAAATCTCTCAATTTCACAGCAGAAGAAATCTGAAAAAAGCCAAAATGTATTTGGGGGGGGGGCAAAGGACCAAAACCAGAGACACACATTATATATTGCTTATATAATCTTAGAAAGTTGCTAAAATAGTGTTTTATGTTACCATGTGTTTCCAAAAATGATAGGAAGACTGAAACTTAAAGAGCTATCATTATTTAGTGAATTCCTTTCTCACTCATTTGCCAGAAAACCACAAATTTTAAGAGGAACAGGCCAAAAGTATGAGCAAATATTTTGTGAAAATTTAGACAGTTGAGACTTATGGATCAAACTCCCTGAATCACAAGTGGTGGTGTCGGTATAGAATGCAGGCTCCAGTACCTCAGGTGCAGGGTGTGAGCCTCAGGAATTCTAACCACCAGGGGCATTTTACACACACACACACACACACACACACACACACACACACACACACACACACACACACACACACACACACACACACACACACACACTTTATTAGAAATTAAGTTGACAGAATAAGAGATGCACACACTTTATTAGAAAGTTAAGTTGATAGAATAACCTGTTTTACATTAGCATGGATTTTCTGAATGGTAAATGGTATGAAGTCTGAAACTCAAATGTCTGCCATTATTTTTTAACTTCAGTCTTTAAAGATTTGCAACTAATTTGCCTGAAAACCACATTTTTTTAAGAAATGGAGCAAAAAGATGAGGCAAAAATCTGGACATTCTGTGAAAATCTGTACAGTTGAGAGATATGCACCGCTACTTAAATAAATAAATAGAGCACCAGCTACTTAAATAAATGGAGCAGCAGCTACTTAAATAAACAACAGAGCACCAGCTACTTACATAAATAAACAATGGAGCACCAACTAAGCCTACTTACATAAACAACAGAGCACCAGCTACTTAAATAAACAACTGAGCACCAGCTAACCCTACTTACATAAACAACAAGCACCAGCTGCTTAAAAAAATAACAGGGCACTGGCTACTACTTAAATAAACAATGGAAGACCAACTACTTACATAAATAAACAATGGAGCACCAGCTACTACTTAAATGAACAATGGAGCACCAGCTAAGCCTACTTGCATAAACAATGGTGCACCAGCTGCTTAAATAAACAACATATCACTAGCTACTACTTAAATAAACAATGGACCACCAGCTACTACTTAAATAAACAACGGAGCACCAGCTATTTACATAAACAAGCAATGGAGCACCAGCTACTTACATAAATAAATGGACAGCCATGGGGGAAACACATAAATAAACCTCTCATTACCATGGATAATCTGCCAGCAGATCAGGTAGTTGTTTCTCTGCACTTTTGTGTTTAAATAGCATGCAACACATGCATGAGTCCTTACAGGTCTTGCAGCTGTAAAAGTGTGGGGGGGTGCTCCCTCCCCCTCACCCTGTGGTTCTGGTGCCTATGTACTTACATACCTGTGGAGCTTTCCCAGCTCAAGCTTCCTGGACCCAGGTGTCCAGGTTTCCCCTCATCCTCCTTTTCAGGTTGTCCAAGTGGTGACAACACTGCTCACCTGTGTGGGGGATACCAGTAACACTGGTGAATTCCCGAGCCAAATGGCCCCACGCCTCCACCTTACACTCTGAGCCCTGGAATCCCCCTTCCTCAGCTGGGGTTCATGGTTTTTAACAAGGAGCCTGATCATGACCCTGTACTCCTGAATCCTCTACCACTTCACACAAAAGCGTACACTTTCACTAACACTACCAGCCATACCAACAGTTGATTGAACTCCAATAACTGTTACAGAATTCCTGCCTATTGGGCTTAATATAGGCTGTTTTCCCACCCTTACACACCATTCAGCAACATTCAAAAAAGTGCTGCATCACTTAGCAGAGTGGAAACCAGCTAAGTGAAGCCAAACAGTGAGAACATTTCTCAGAACCGTGGTTTTAGAAAGGCTTAGCACTGTGCAAACGTTGGTAGCCATTAACATGTTTATGCACTGCTTGGCATGAATGAACAGTGCTTAGCAGAACACAGCAGTGTCAAAATTCACAATACTTTAATGAAATTAAAGAAAAACAGTACATTCATTTACAGACATAGTCTGCCTTTGATGGACTCAAATCAGGACCTACTATACTTAAAACAGTAATTCTACCCATGTAGCTAGTTGGAAGTGATAAAAGCTCGCATACCTTCACATATACTACTAGGCTACCTGTTAGTGTTGCTGAGTGCTGTACAGACATGCTTAAACACAGCAATAATTAAATAATTAATTACATCTGGTTTATATTTTTAGATGTCTAGCAGGTGTCGGCCATGTATTTTTGAGCTCCGCTCAGCTCTGTTGCACCTCGTGCCATGCAAACATTAAAATAAATAAATAAATAAATATATTCAATTATGATTAATTATATCTGTTTTCTATTTTTAGATGTCTGCCAGGTGTCAGCTGTCTATATGTGAGCACAGGTTGGCATTGCTGCACTCCATGCCATGCCGCGCAAGCATACAGCAAAAAAAAAAAGAATTAAAAAAAAACACATCATAAAAAATAATTATTATACAGTTGACACACTTCACAACATTACAGCAAGGGTGGGGAGTATTACAGGGAGCCTCACACTCATCTGCAGCCACGGGTAGCCTCTACACTTCTACCTCCACTGATTCAATATCCATGTTCCTTGGCTATCCCTCGGCAGTACGCCATGATTAATATACATTGTGCACTACCAAGGGGGAGCCATGGCCATGTACATGGATACATTTCATGTAGGCTCTACACTGTGCCTAGATAGATTTTATTAAATCCTGGGGATAGTCCTCATGGATTTTTGGAAGTCTTTTTATGACAGGTAATACTGGATACATGACTTTAAGAAAGTCATATAGAACTTCATGAGTTCTACAACTCATTAATAGGTCATGTAAAAAATGGCCAATATTTTTAACCATTTTATTTACATCTACATGATGGGTCTGTTTATAAGTATACACATTGCTCAGCATAGCTAGCATCTTATTATTGTAGTCCATTTTATCTAAGACGACAACAGTACCACACTTATCTGATGGACATATGTTTATATTATGCATTAATTCTTTGAGAGCAAATCTCTTCTCACAGCTTAAATTATGGTAATGATGCCTACATTCATTCATTCAGCCTTTTATGAATGTCTGCTTCAGATAATTTAAGGAATGTATCCAAGGTGGCATTATTTTGGAGTATATATATATATATATATATATATATATATATATATATATATATATATATATATATATATGCCCTAGGCATTTTCAGTATAAAACAGTCCATATTATTGTTTGTGCCAAAAGCTTTTCAACATCACATTTCTACAAAACATTTTTAAATTATCCTAATCAATAGATCTATTCAAGAGTCTACCATCTCAGATATATGGAAATCATTCGTTATCACTCCATTACACAATGGAGGCAACAGCAATGAACCATCCAACTACAGACCTAATGCTAGCCTTTCTCCGCTATCTAAACTTGAAAAATCCATTCGCAGACAGCTTACGTACCTTCTAGATAATAAACACCTAACCCATGCACAACATGGCTTCAGACCCCATCATAGTACATCTACTGCCCTACTTTCCTTTACTCAAACCATTGCCGAAGCCATGGACAAAAATGTACTTGTTTCTTGCCTCTTTCTTGACCTTTCTAAAGCATTCAATATCATATCACACTCTAAACATCTCAGTAAGCTATCACAACTCAACGTATCTCCCTCTACTATTAAATGGTCCATTAGCTAGCTCTCAAAGATAGTCCAAAAAGCACGGGAACCTTGCTCCAGTAAAAATTGCGTGAACGCAAGTACAATGTCCTGAACGCAATTTATTAGAAATCCACAAGCGTTTTCGCCACTGCCTCTGCCGTGGCTTCATCAGAGAAAAAAGTTACAGGAAATGCAGTATGCATACACTTTTTTTTTTAATTTTATTGTCCTTTTGGACTTTTATTGAATGAGTGATTTAACTAAGAAACATATGTGGGGTACTTGATATGTAACCTCGCGTCTTAGTTCTAAGCTGTTGTAATTTTTACATCACTTCCTGTCTTTTTCTTTTTAAAAAGTGTATGCATACTGCATTTCCTGTAACTTTTTTCTCTGATGAAGCCACGGCAGAGGCAGTGGCGAAAACGCTTGTGGATTTCTAATAAATTGCGTTCAGGACATTGTTCTTGTGTTCACGCAATTTTTACTGGAGCAAGGTTCCCGTGCTTTTTGGACTATCTTTGGTTTTTGCTTGTTTCACTTCACTAGCTCTCAAAGATGGCAGAGTATCTGCTCCCCTTACTTACCAATTCAAACTGGGTGCCTCAAGGCTGGATTCTTGGGCCTCTGCTCTTTAATATTTTCACAAACCAACTGCATACTTCCTGTACAGCATCCTGCCTGACAGAATATGCAGACAACTCGACCCTTATTACATGTTCTGACAGTTTCTCTAACCTACTCTTTACTACTCAGCATAGCTTTCTAGCTGTAGAAAAATGGCTAGTCAACAACCAACTAATTCTAAATCCTCAAAAAACAAAGATACTACTCTTTTTTTCCAAAAACACTCTCTAACCTCAAAACAACTTTCACCATTTCTTCTCTTGACAGTACCATCATACAGCCTGACTTACATAATAAACTTCTTGGTGTTATTATCGATGACCAATTAAAATTTGATACCCACATTCAGCACTGTATCAAAAAGCAATCAAAAATGTGACCTGCTCTACAGACATAAAAAATACCTAGCCCCTGACTCTAGGCAGAAACTAGCTCAGGCCTTCCTCCTTCTGTGTCTACTTTATGCCACCCACATCTTTTCACATCTACACTCTACCCTTTAGGCTAAAGTCTGTCAATCTAAGATTTTCTAGTAGCCAAACTTACAATCTCATCACTGCCATGCACAAAAACAACTCTAGTGGCTTGACTTCCCCCAGCATCTGCTTCACTCCTAGCTGCAAAAGACTCATACTCTACCCTTAAAACCCCTTTCCTGTCCTGTTCTATCCTCACTAATAGCACATTATACCCCTACCAGAACTCTCTGCAGCTCTGACAAGCTCCTTCCGGACACCTATAAACCAAACAAAAATATTGGTAAACTTCTTTAAAAATATAGTATTTCCTATGTATGGAACAAACTCCCGCTTAACATCGGAATCTTTTCTAACATAAATCTCTTTAAATCTGAACTTAAACTTTTCTCGTAAATGCCAACATCTGTCACTGCAATGATCCCATTTAAATCCCACCTTACCACCTTACTGTCTCTCACACTTTTAACACCCACCTATTGCAAGTGTCCTATCTCATTTACATCTCTTTCTCTTTTTGTTAATTAAAACAAAAATCTAACTTTCGTTCTGCATGTTATGCACATTGTTGTAATGTTTATGTAAACTTCATTCTCAGGCCTTTTGTACATTTCTAATGTTCTCTTGTAAAGCACATTATTGTAATATTTGCATAAAACTTCATTGTCAGATGTTTTTCTTTTTTATAACTTTGTAATAACTGTCTGGTGCTTTTCTCCTCAGGTCTCCAATGAAAATGGGCCAGTGGCTCAGTTGGACTAACCTGATTAACAAATGACAAATAAATAAATAAATAAATAAATCATAATATCACTTAACTGTGATGGAACAGACAGTATAAAAGAAAGCCCCTCTATTCAACAATGAACTTTGAGCAAAAGAAAGATCACGGTGGTTAAGATTCACAACCAGATCAAAATAATTTAGCACTGGGTTGAGACCTTTCTCCTCTTTCTGCCACTGCTTAGAGAGCGATCTCCCTTGTATGTATGTTGTTGCAATAGAGGGATTGGGAGCACTGGAAAAAATGAGGATAGCACACAAGCATATTTTTGTCTGGCTCCCAAATTAGCATCACATGTAACTTTGTAGCTTCACTCTATCGAGTTACTATAGGTATGGGAGAAACTAAAGTAGTACTCTGAGAAGAATGCTTTTCCACCTGTCAGTAATAGGTTTGTCACCTGTAGCAACCTCTACTGTTAAAGGAGTATTGTCTCTAGTAACAGCATCTCTAGGCCATTGGAAAATTGTACCATTCTTAAAATCCATGCAGTTTCTTAATAATTTTTTCATTTTTTTATACGTTCCAGTTTCATGTCATAAACAGACACATTTGATAAAGCTCATCTAAATTAGCAGTAAAAACTTCCCCAGAATATTTTTTCTAAATCTTAGTCTGTTTCAATTCCACCTCAAGTATTACATAATTTTCCATAGATTTAAAATGATCCCGCAACAGCCTTATATAGTTAAAACTGGTTTCAAGATTAATCATTTGCCACTTTTCCAATAATGCAGAATATACATTACCATACATAGGCATTACCAGAATTTTCAAACCTCTCAGAATAACCTTGTGATAAAGGCATGCCTCTAGATGAAGACACTGCCATTGAATCTTTTCAAGCTTAAATAACATACTTTCCAGCTCTCTGCATGCAGACATGAAACTTCCATAGTCAGCCAAATCATCTTTTGTGAAGTTAGGGGATTTATCAAAGTCCAGTCATAACAATGGCTTAAAGGTAAGTCTGATTATTTTCTGAGATACCACGGAAACTTTAGATATATTCTGTTTAGGACTATAATCCAATTCGATATCAGTACTGTTGTTGCCCTCTGCTATGTACAGCCTCTCACTGAATAAATACAACAAAAGCAAACCAAGCAGGACAGTGGCCACAAAATGTTGGTGAAGAAGCATATAACAGGCACAACAAAAACAAAACACCATGATCACCAAGGCTTCGGGCATAAACTAAAATAGACATTTAATAAAAAATAATTCAATTGATAAAACTTCAGGTGGATAAGCACTTTCGGGTAAAACCATTACCCTTCATCAGAGCTAGTAAAAGAAAAAACACATATATATATATATATATATATATATATATATATATATATATATATATATATACACCAATCTGTTTCCACTGTCATAATAAATTTTCATCCCTAATAGGCCTGTTTCCATTCCAGCTATGTCATTTTACTTAATATTGTTGCTAAAATACATTTACCATTAAACATAATTTCATTTATTATTTTGTTCCATATAACCAATGTAACATTAAACAAGTTTTTATATATTCTTTTAACATATTCTTTACCTATATTCTTATAATATCCATAATTAATCATATTCCTGTTTATTTTATCCACATCTTTTATATCGTCAAAAAATCTTCTTTACATAATTCTCCCCATAACTTTTTTACTCTTTTACATTTAAAAACACATGTTCCATAGTTTCTTCTTCTTGACAATGTAAACATATTTTATCACTTTTCTTCTCACATGGCATATTTCCTTTTACTGGCAAATTATCTATTACCAATCTCCATCTGTTAGATTTCCCCATAGTTTTACCTAGTGATGTTATATCATTACATTCTTATACCACAATGTTAGGCTGAGGGTTTTAACTTTATTCTTAGTGAGTTCACCATAGTGCATTAAGGTAGAATAATAGGCCTGAAAACATAGACTCAGACATGTATTTTCATGTATGCATTCAGTTTCAAGGAAAGATAGTTCAGAAGAAAGGAAAATATAATCTTTCTGGCCAAGCATGAGATGTGCAGAAAAAAACTGTTGTCAAGGGAAAGCTACAGAATGTTCCTTTCTCAAAGGAAAGGTGTATGTACTTGCAATGGAATGCTAAATAAAGAATATATATGTGTGCTTACAATGGAAGGCTAAATAAAGGGTAGTCAGTTAGGCACTGTGAGGCATATGTGAGGCACATGCAATACAAGGCTTGAAAACCAAGGCTAAAGAGGCATGTGGAACATTACAGGGTTTTGGTATTTTTAAAAAATACTTTATATGCTGTCAGTTGAGTCAGTTAAATTGGCATTTGAACTGATATACAAAAGGTATTTGCAATACAGACACTCAAGCATAGCTCCAGAAGCCAGGTCAAATATCCAAATTATTGAAGGGGAAAATACTGTTTCAGTTGATATTGTTCAGGAGAATCAGAATATATGTGCAGAAACCTTGGATATATTTATCAGCACTGTTACTGTTATCCAGCATTCTAGAATTTCTACAGACTGTTATTGTTTATCAGCACTGTTATTGCAGACAGTATTCAGATATTGTTAACATCTAATAAAGCATTCTTAACTGAACTACAGCATGTGCAGAATTCATTCTGAAAAGTACAAAAAGACTTGGCCATAAAGGAGAGACTGGTACCTGTTCAACACAAGTTTGGGTAATTAACAAATAAAGACTTTAATTGCAGTCTCATTTCAGTTATTTCTAGTTAATTCCAGTAAACTAAAGTCTTATCAGTTATTTCAATGATGATCCAGCCATCAGTGAGGGGGAACAACAGTTAAAGTAAGTCCTAAAACCCCATAGCAATCTTATCAGCAGTCAGACTATATGCATTCTACAGAACGGAATTCAGGGCAAAGTAAAAGCAGTCTCTGACACTTTTTCCAGTCAATCATTAACTACATCAGAAGTATTTTATAACAGAATTTTCAGCAGCAAACCAGTGTTTTTCCAGATGGGAGACTGTGAACTCAATACAGAATAAGGCCACAGCTGACAACAATATTCCAAATGTAAACTTCATACAGAAAACAGCCAGAGTAGGTGATGTACCTCTACACACAGTAATTGCAGCTGTTAGATTCCAGAGCACCAATATTTATTCAAAACACTACAGTGAATGATTTAGCGGACGCTGAGAAGTTCACCCGCCTTAAGCTACATAGTCTTGGGAATTACCTTTACAATCTGAAATGCCTTCAGCTACAGCAATACCATTTTGAAGCATGTTTGAAGCTGGAGATAGTGCCGAGGGGACTGAGAGTACGTAATATGCCCACATATGGAAAGCACTATCTGGACCTTCTTGCAAAATGGCAAAAACTAAATCTAGAAGTAAGTTTTGGGTATTTAAAATTATTGATAGAATTTTTTAAACCTGTTGAAGATTAACTAGTTAAGAACATTGAATCACAACAGCATGAACTTTATAATGTAGCATCTGCTGACTTGGCAGATGAATTAGTGTGTGAACTTATTGACAATGTTGTTTTGTATGAAAAAAAGATTACTGATGCAGAAAAAAAAAATTAGATTGTGACATGAGAGACTTTCCCCAAGGGAATGTTTTCTCATGTCCATGAAACACTGATAAGGCCAGAGATGTTAATGTTAATAGAACTAGACAGGGGCAGCTCATGCTATAGGACTGCAGGACTTCAGCCCCCCCCCAGCTGTAGGAAGAAGAAAAAAACAACAAAAAAATTGTGAGTCCTGGACATGCATGCATGGTTGGAGTTCCTGGAACTGACTGCTGTGTCGGTGGTCTGGATAGGGGTGAAGGCATATCTGCCCCGCGGATGCCCAGAAGTCTATGTGGTGATGACCACATAGAATGGAAGAACTCCAGATGGCAACATCTGCAGGCTGGAGCCTACTCTTGTGGGGAAACCAGACAGGAGGACAGTTGAGCCTACACCCTTGCAGGGAACACTCACTGAATGGGACTATTCAGGTAACTGATACTGCAGAAGAACGTGTGTGTGTGTGTGTGTGTGTGTGTGTGTGTGTGTGTGTGTGTGTGTGTGTGTGTGTGTGTGTAAAATGCCCCAGTTGCTATATATATATATATATATATATATATATATATATATATATATATATATACCGGTGGCTAGATACATGGTGGTAAGCTTGGACCCTGCACCTTGCATGCAGGTGGCAAGAGCCTGAATTCCCTACCCACCACCATTTGTAAAACATTTGCAGATTTTTGCCTCATATTTGTTCTGTTCTGTTCCTCTTAAAATCTGTTGTTTCTGTATTTTTCCTTACACAATTAGTAGTGCAGTGGTAGCATTGTTGCCTCTCCTGGTTGGGGTGCCTTCTGTCTGGAGTCTGCAAGTCCTCCCTGTGTTTGTGTGGGTTTCCTCTGGGTGCTCTGGTGTCCTCCCATCTTACAAAGACATGTGTCTGTAGTGTTTCTCCCTGGGCCTCTGCTGAAAATTGACTTTTGTTCCAAGTCAGACTTTCCTGGTTAACAAATGTTAAATAAATAAAAATGACAGGCATTTGAATTTCAGACTTCATATTTTTCAGAAAGTACATGGTACCACAGACATTTTTATTCTAGCAATTTTCTAAGTTTATAAGATGGATATTTTAAATTTGTCCCTATTTTTGGGACTGCATTCTCCCATTATTGGCTTTGTCCAGGTTGTTTGTGCTAAGGTTGAGAGTTATGGTGAGAACTGAATTCATTGAATATGTTTGGGGGCTGTATTCCCCCTTTACTGGCTTTGTCCAGGTTTTTTGTGCTAAGGTTGAGAGCTATGGTGAGAACTTAATTCACTGAATATGTTTGGGGCTGTATTCCCCCATTATTGGCTTTGTTCAGGTGTTTTCTGCTAAGAGGTTGATAGCTATGGTGAGAACCGAATTCACTAAATGGTAGCCATTTAAGTTTCAGTCTTTCTCTCTTTCACAAAACAGCTGATTTGGCATAGTGGTATGTTGCTCTGACTGTTTTGCACAGGGTCCTGGGTTCAAGACAGTGAAATATATGGTGGTAACACAACATTTTTTTCTAACAGCTTTCCAACATTATGCAAGCAATGTTTAAAATGTGTCCCTGGTTTTGGGGCTTTTGTCCCCCCCTCTCCCAATAAATTTTGGCTTTTTCTAGATTTCTTGTGCTGCAAAGTTCAGAGATACAGCTGAGAGTCGAATAGGTTTTATAAGAAGCTGAGAGCTGCAGGTGAACAAAAGTTTAGTGCATTGTTAATAGAACAACAGGTAGTATGCTTGCTTTTGATGCAGAAGGCTGTGGGCTCTACTCCCTCACTAGGGAGATGAATCGCTGATAGTGTACTGTGTTGTAAAGGGGGTGGATGCTGCAGTCCTTTCTGGTGAAGATATCTAGTAACTATGAATCTGTTATCAGTTTGCCATATATTCCCTATTGCAATATTACTAGCAATTTATTCCTCAAGGGCAACCAGCACTTTATTTGTAGATGAAACAATGACGTATAAAATTCTTTGCTAGCAGCAACCTCTTCATTAGTTACAGATCTCTTTAATGTGGAATTATTTAGATGACTTTTACTTCTTCAGAAATTGTGCATATTTACTGATACTGGTGAACTGTAGAAGTTTGAGTAGACTTTTATAGGTTCATAGATTCATACTAGGCTATCTGCCCTAGGGCATTTATAAGCCTAGCCAGAGTGTGTATGGCTTTCACCACCCATTTTAAATAAATTTTGCTATGCCCTTTTTTGAGGTTAGTATACTGTGCCTCTGTCTAACAGTGACACAGAAGTGATACCCGGGGTAAACCTACGATCTCCCATCCACTCATCAAGATTCCTCTTGAACAGAGTCAATGAGGGACTCTGCCTAACCTGGATTATGATGGAAATGTTCTGAATTGGTCAGTTTTGTCATTATTGGTGCATGCATTTTGTTTCATTGTTTACTGGACAAATGTTCTAAAAAGTAAATTTAAAATGCCTTCCAACAACTATACTGTATTGTGCAAGGAATATATTTTAATACAATCAGGAAGGGGTTAAAAAGAATATGTGTATGTTTCATGTGCAAGGGGCCTATGATTTGAAAACAGCCCAAAGTTAATCGTTATCTGCCACTGGCAAAATGTATTTTCTTTGAATGTGTGTTTCAATGCTGTTTCAAGGGCAGAGAAGTTTTAATGCTGAGTCTATTTTCATTGTGAGACTGTATTAATTTGTTTAGCAGATATCTATAAGTGTTTGTGCTGTAAAATGCAAAATAAAACTTTCACATGAAATCCAAATCATTGCAGAAGTAAAGCAGTATGCACATTGCAGTGTTTATGGCAAATGAGGTGAATTAATCAAGGAATGGGACATTAGAATGGCTGCAGGGGAGAGGCTCCATTCGACCATGATTTTGTGAGGGGGGGAAGGACAGCAAACTCAAAGACAGCCCTGGCTGAACTATACCTCTCAACTGTCCAGATTTTTGCAGAATGAATAGACTTTTGCTTCTTATTTTTGGTTTGTTCCTCATAAAATTTGTGGTTTTCTGCAAATCATTTAGGAATGAAGTCACTAAATAATGACAGACATTGAGTTTCAGACGTCATAACCTTCAGAAAAATGCATGCTAAAGCAAGACTTGTTATTCTATCAACTGTCTTAAGTTTATACAAAAGCAATTTTTAGTATTGTTTGTATGTTCCCCCAATATATTTGGCCTTGTGCAGAATCCTGCATTAAGAGGTTGAGAGGTACATGTAAATAAATCACTTTATAGAATTAGGAATATCCAAACCTCTCAACTGTCCCCAATTTTGGCTCAAAATGTTGCTCTCCCCATAATAATCCCTCTGCAAAATGGCAATTTTGGAAGAAAACATGGAGGGCTTACAATTATAAATAACTATAATGATCAGAGTTATAGATTACTTTTATTTCAGAAATGCATGTAGATTCTCTTATTTTGTCAGCTGCTCAAGTTAAGAGTACTAATTTTAAAAAGGTGTCCCTTCTTTGACAAGTTCCCAGCTGTATTGTGTGGCAATTTTATATTTTTGCATCACATTTCTGTTCCGTTTTTCATAAAATTGTGTTTTTCTGGCAAATTAGTGGCAAATCATTAAAGATTGAAGTTAGAAAATAATGGCAGACATTTGGAAGTTCTAGTTTGGCTGGAGTTTTCATTTATTTTTTTTCTGATGAGTTTCAGATTTCATACCCTTCAGAAAATTCATACTAATGCAAGACCTACTACTAGAGTTTTGACTACAGATAGTGATATCACAGATATAGTTTATGTAAGACCATCATTTGTTTATAAAAATATGTGTTCACTTAAGAGACAGTTATGCTACCCCAAACAGAAACAATCAAGTGTATATGGGGGGGTGTACCTCAGCGTGTGGACATTGCCAAGCTTGTAAATATATAGATAGTAGTGGGGTGTTTATTCACCCAGATCAGGATAGAATTTATAGGGTCAGTGTCCAAGCCTCATGCAATACTTTCCATGTTGTCTATCTGGCACACTGTACACATGTAAAAAAATCTACTTTGGTAAGACAGATAGAGCATTAAAGGACAGAATTAGGGAACATTATTACCATATAGGTAAGAATGACACAGTGAGTGCTCTCTCTAAGCATGTCTGTGAGACTGATATAACACATTATTTTACATTTTTAGTAAATGGAAAAGTTATAGAAAGTAATAGAAAGGGAGATATTAGGAATCAAACAGAGCAGTTGGAGTCGAAATGGATAATCAGGATGAGAGGGGATTTTGGGCATGGCCTGAATGACAGAGTTCCGCTGAGACCTAAACTTAAGGGTAGAACTCTTAAGAGGAAATGAATTGTTTTAGGTAGTATGACATGTATTAGTGCTTTAAAGTGCGTTTTGCACGAGCTTTTATGTGTGTTTTTATAAATGTTATGGTTTTAATTAATTATTTTAGATATTGATGTATTAATTGTGGTACAAAATAATGTTTTTCAACAGTCTCATGTTTTTATAAGTGTTGTTGCTTATAGTATTTATCTCTTTAATTTACAAATGATGTGATACATGTGACTTATTCTAATGATATTTAAGGAGGGGTTCTGTTAATGTGATTTACATCTGATGAAGTAGTGATACTATGAAAGCGCTTATGCCCTTATTCTTTGTGAATTAAAGACGGGTTCATCTACAAGCCTTGTTGTCGTTTCTGGGTCCATCTGCTGTTTTTTGTTATGTGCTGAATATAAATTATAATTAGAACTGCAGTGCAAGGAGAGGTGGTTTGAGTTAAGTGCTGCTTGTTTTTTATACTTGATTTTGACTGGCATTCCAGTAATGTATTTAAAAAGTAATTTATTTTTTCATGCCTTACAACCTTTGCATTTCCACCTCGATATTAAGTAAGCTGTCATGTAGCCAATGCAGTGAAATATTTTTTTCTTCTACACTTAATTTTGTCTTGATTGGACTCTTGTAATGACGATTTGGCACCCAGGACAGCGTATTTAATTAACGTTCCAGTTGTTGTGGTTTTGAGCATAGCTCCACTTTGTTCTAATTGGCCACACCCCTTCCCATTGGCACCACACATTCAGCCGTTGCCTGAAGCTCCCCTTTATTTTGAAGTCACCAGCTGCCACTGGAACTAGAGGCTGTGTGCATGAATCCTTGGCTAATGACATCAGTAGCCATGGTAATACTGGGATTGTAGCCACCGATATTGAACTTGGAAGTAACTCATCTAATAGTTCTATTTATAGAACTTCACAGAGTGTAGAAAATACTGCTTTAAAGGAACTGGATGTTATCAGAAAGACTAACTCAACGGTTGTTTCCAGTTCAGAGCTACCTCCTTTAGGTTCTAAGCCAGTTTTTTCCTGCCTACATCTCCCTATTCAACAAGGGGAGCGTACTCCGTCCTACCATTTTCAGTAGGACGGCATGAAAAAATACAAACATTTGATGGACTTAGAGGCAACAGAACTTTGAAGAAAATGTGGAAGAATGTGACAAGCCCTTAATTTACATTTCTAACAGAGTTCTTTCTGGTTTAGAAGAATCTGTCTTGGGGAGAGGGCTTTCATTTATTCCAGCAAGCAGAGCATACATTTCTGGGACTATTATTGACTTGAGACTATTTAGTAGGAGTATTATGCTTCGTTTGATATTTCCAAATGATGGTTCTATAGCTGGTAGCTCATTTAAGAAGCCCGGTACATTTGTATATCATAACCACCCACTTATTGAAGCTTTTATTAAGTTATGTGAGGATGATTTACATATTGTTGTGAATAATAAGAACAAAGGATTGTGTTCTTTCTCTAATTTATCATTAGATGAGAGGAAAGCATTGGATGTCCTGAGTAATGGCAGCTCTATTGTGATTCACTCTGCCGATTAAAGGTGGGGCAATTGTTGTTATGAATAGATGTTACTATTTTGACATCATTACTGTTATGTTGAATGATGCCACCATTTACAAGCCTATTATTCTCACGGATATCCATGATATGATTAACAGGGTACATAGTACTATACAGGATTGCTCTTTGAATGATTATATTTCTGCTGAGTTAGATAATTATTTTACCATAGATTCACCTTGTGTTCCAACTTTTCATGGTCTGCCTAAGATTCGTAAGAACTTGCAGACACCCCCTTTTAGGCCAGTTGTAGTGGGGGGTGGAAGGCTAACTGAATCCCTTTCAATCTATGTTGAAAACAAGCTGAGAACAGCTTTGGATAAGTCATGGATAATATTGTGGGATTCCAAGCAGTTCTTACAGAATCTATATGATCATGTACACTCAGTGGATGTACCCCATGATTGTTTGATGGTGATAATGGACATCCAGTCCCTACTCACTGTTATTCCTAACAACGTGGAGATTGAACATGTGAATAGTTATTTGCAGTTACATAGTGACTATGATACTAAGGATATAGATCTGATTTGTCTATTTATTGAGATGAACTTTGAGCACAGTGTGTTCCTGTTCAATGGAGCCTACTACCTAGAGACCTCTGGTGTAGCTATGGGCACATCCTCTGCCAATAGCTACACAAATATGGTCTTGGCTCAGTGGGAAATTGAAAATGTTTTTGAGGTACATGCTCTTTCTAAATACATTAGTGTTTGTACAACAGTTTGTACAATAGATTTGTAGATGATGATTATATGTTATGGAGGGGTAATGAGAATGAGTTACTTAATTTTGTGAAGTATTTACACAATACTACTTATGTTATGGATGGGTAGTGAGAATGAGTTACTTAATTTTGTGAAGTATTTACACGATACTACTTATGTTGTGGACGGGTAGTGAGAATGAGTTACTTAATTTTGTGAAGTATTTACATGATACTACTTATGTTATGGAAGGGTAATGAGAATGAGTTACTTGATTTTGTGAAGTATTTACATGATACTACTTATGTTATGGATAGGTAATGGGAATTAGTTACTTGATATTGTGAAGTATTTACATGATACTACTTATGTTATGAATGGGTAATGAGAATGAATTACTTGATTTTGTGAAGTATTTACATGATACTACTTATGTTATGGATAGGTAATGGGAATGAGTTACTTGATTTTGTGAAGTATTTACATGATACTACTTATGTTATGGACTGGTAATGAGAATGAGTTACTTGATTTTGTGAAGTATTTACATGATACTACTTATGTTATGGATGGGTAATGAGAATGAGTTACTTGATTTTGTGAAGTATTTACATGATACTACTTATGTTATGGACAAGTAATGAGAATGAGTTACTTGATTTTGTGAAGTATTTACATGATACTACTTATGTTATGGATGGGTAATGAGAATGAGTTACTTGATTTTGTGAAGTATTTACATGATACTACTTATGTTATGGACGAGTAATGAGAAGGAGTTACTTGATTTTGTGAAGTATTTACATGATACTACTTATGTTATGGATGGGTAATGAGAATGAGTTACTTGATTTTGTGAAGTATTTACATGATACTACTTATGTTACGGATGGGTAATGAGAATGAGTTACTTGATTTTGTGAAGTATTTACATGATACTATCTTTTTTGAAATTTTCTGTTAATTACTCATATACAGACATTGAATTTTTCGATGTTAAGGTCATTAGATTACCGAATTTCTCGTTTGATACAAGACTATTCATAAAGGAATGTTACAGGAATTCCCTATTACATCGCACTAGTATGCATCCTTCTTATATTTTTTTGCGACATTGTGAAGGGGCAGGGTATGTGTGCCTCTAGGCTTAATGCAAGTGAATTGAATTTTGATAGTGAGCTTACTATACTTAGCAAATAATTTGCTGCAAGAGGTTATAAGTGGAGAGACGTGGACATGAGACTTAGTTCCAGTGCCCAGCTTAGATCTACTAGGGGCAAACCCTATTTTTAAGAATTTCTGATATAACTGATGATACACATATGTCAAGAGGAAGTAGGTCTTTGGGTACATCATTGCAGTATAGTAGTGATATAAATAAGATTACTGACGTGATTAAGAAACACTGGTCAGTACTTTTAGATGACAAGATCAAGGATATTGTAGGGACACAACCGACATTTGTTTTTAAGAATAAAAAGTACTTGAAAAGATTGTGTTACCCTGATAAAATAAACAGAGAACAGACAGTGAGGACTGAGTCTGGGACTACCCCTTGTGGTAGATGCATATATATTGCCATTATACAGAAACTAGTATTAGCTTTGTTAATTTAGACACTAATTGTGAGTTTTATTTTAAAACACAGGCTGACTGTGATGCAAAGGATGTGATATATCTTGCTGATTGTGTGAAATGCTATGCATTTTACACTGGAAAAAGTAATTGTAAATTCAAGGAGCATATAAGGGAGCATTTATATAGTATTAACATTAGGCATAATTCAAATGCTCTAGCCAAGCATGTGATAGAAAAAGGTGAAGCGCATGAATTTAAATTTCGAGTAATAGAACTTTTTTGACACAGAGATTAGGGGATCTTTGAAATTACACAGTGGAGTTAGAATGGATAGTAAAGATGCAAGCCTATAAAGGAAGAGGCTTGAATGAAAATGTTCCACTGAAACCGATTTTGAAATCATGTAGGTTTTTTAGGTAAAGTACATCAGTCCTATACTTAGTTTGTTTGTATATAATAAAGATTTGATATGTATATAAACATATATCTTTATGTATTTTCTTTATGTATTTATGTAGGTTGTATGCATAGCCGGCGTTAAGCATAGGCCAACTAGGTGCCCGCCTATTGCGCCAGTCTATCAGGGGTGCTTTTCCAGTATTTATTTGGTGTAGGTAGACCAGGATGCGGGCACCAGGTAGTGTGGTGGGGGCGCCATGGAGCCCTTTTGCCTAGGGCACCAGTTGACCTAGGGCCACTCCTGGTTGTATGTATATATTATATTTTATTTATGGTTGTTTATAGATTTACAGCCTTAATTGAAAAGGGGGGAGTGTTTTTATTCTTGATGTTGATTGGATTATGCCTTTTATTTAAGATAATGGCATTTTTTAGAAGATGGATCTGATGAAGCAAAAGGTTTTTACTTCATGAAAATGCTTATCCTAGAATATAGTACAATTAAACTGTTTATTTTATCCAATGTGGTTTCTGAGTGCACTTTTTCTGTTTTTCTTTTGTTATTCCATTGGTGGATGTGCATTCGGATTTATCTGAGTTCAGTGGAGTTGTTTTTTGAGTTGTGCTACACTATACTGACATGCTTTTAAAGAGAAAGTCAGATTATCCTCTGCTTGCTCTTGAATAAAATGTTACTAAAGAAGCAAGAAACAGAATAAATGTGTTCACAGAGGCAAATGTTGGCATTCCTTTGATAACTGATGCAGCTAGAATATTCTACAAAGGCTACTTTATTAAATTACAGTGACTAGTATTCCACCTGACTGAGAATGATGCTGCTGTGGGTATAAAGTACTTCCTACAGGCATAATTACATCAATATTCATAACAGCAATTTCTGAGATATCTGTTAAAATGATTTATTGGTAATGATGTACACAGTGTAGAGAAAATCATTTAAAAGATATACTACCTGTAGTCTTTCCATAAAACTGAGTTTAGTATCATCCAACTGTTTTGATGGCTACTTCTCATTTTACAGCTCAGATACTGATCACACTGAATGCTATAAAAATTACAAGCAAAAGCTGCAACTCTTTTAGAAGTGCAGCTGTAGTCAACATTAAGTATAAGAACAAAATCACTAAATGTTAAAACAGGAAAATGTCCATTTGTATGACTGTTACATGCTAAATATAACATCCCATATACGTCCATGAGGTCATACTGCTTATGCATAATATTTTTGTAGTATTAGCTCAAGGTTAGAAGTGCTCATGTCAGAAATAAGCAAATCATCATCAAAACAGCAGTAAATATATCTTTTTTACAAGGCATCCTCTTTCCCCTATGTCTCACTTTGCTATTAGTTTTAAATTCTAACTTCAATATAGCACGAAGAGAAAGATAAAGGTGTACTTTAAAGTACATTTTTCCTAATTTCAATATAGAAATGGTATAAAGTTACAGGAATCAATACTAAGGCATAAAATTCCCAAGCAAATGAACAATGAGCAAACCTACAGGTAGCTTTTTGCCTTATGAGGACTTAAAGGGAAACTGTATTACAAAAGAAACAGAAATGTGGTAGCAATGCAGGAATAAAAAGTAGGGTTGCCACCTTTTAACAAGGCCAAAGTGGGACATGGGGGGTTGGCCGGTAGGACATGGGGGTGTGACCAATATGACACTGGACATGCACCCACAATGGCATCACCAGAGGTGTGTGTTGAAGGAGATGCAGTACTGCAGTTGCAGTTATGGGTACAACATTGTGAAGTTATTACAGCATACTGAAAACTCACAAACCATTTAAATGAAGTGAAGCATTACTGCAAAAGACACATTACTCAGTTGTAACAGTAAGTAAACTTTAAAGGAAAAAACACACTGCTCAGATTGAACAGACACTTATGTTTATTTAAAAAAAAATATTAGAAAAATAATTATTTAAAAATAGTAAAAAAATCATCATAAACTAATCATAACTATTCTGAAAGAAGACTAAAAATCTACATACTGCACACAAGCTAAAAGTATAATTAAGACTTTTTTTAAAGCTAAAGCAAAAAGTAACACAAAACTACATACTGCACACTACAAGATAAGTAAAATAACTAAATCACTTTTTTTTAAATGTGTACTTTGCATTTGATTTTATTGCCTGAAGAAGGGCCTGGTAATTTATAGTTATCATTAGTTCAGCTTTTAACAAGTCCACACTACATCGGTTTCACACATCTGTCCATTTACTTTTCACCAAAGAAAATACTCTTTCTGCAAATGCATTTGATGTTGGTATAGATAATACCCTAGCAATTACTGGATATAGTGCAGTCAGCTCAGGCCTTCCCCGAAAAGCTTCAGCCACTTTTCTCCTGGGGAAAAGCTTGTGGTACATAACTGTTGGAGAAAGGGTTTAATGGCTAAATAGTCCCAGAAAAGATGGTCTTCATTTACATCCCACAAACTCAGGGCAGTGGTCACAATGAGTATGTCACTGAAAGCAAAGGGCTCAGTTAAACATAATTTAGACAGTGTAAACAAGTAGTTGTTTTCAGTAAAATCAAGCCACTGTTCTAAGTACTTGACTGCTGTCTCCAAGGACATGATGAAGTCTTGTTTCAATTTGTTAACAGAAGCGCTGTTTAATGTGCTCATAAGTGCCTTAAGTTTTCCTCTATAGAAAGCACATTCAGCTCTTGCCTGCAGTTTTCCCTTGAGAGAGATCATTACGGAAAATGTTTCCATGGCAGTAAGTGCTGTTCTTTCTAATGTACTTATATGTTCATTGAAATCCACAAGAACAACACTGAGAAAGTGCAAATAGTACTTGGGCAGCGTAGGCAATGCTCATTAGCTGAAAAGTACTGCCATGTCTGCTGGGAAGTCTCCTCTTCTCCTTGGGAGAGGAAATAAGACCGGAGCATTGGAAGATTTTTCACTACTCTTTCAATGGCTGGGAGTAGTGACAGCCACCTTGTTGGCACATGTCTTAACAGACTTTCAAATTCCATGCCACAAAACTCAAAAAAGTCTGTCAAGTCTCTGGTGCCCCTGGCAGAACCTGAGAAATGGTTGAAAGGTTTCATCATGAATACCTCCGCATCATAAGGTAGTTGTATTGCAGCTTTTTTGGCTGCATTATTAATGATGTGGGAAACACTGTCAGCCTTCTGGAGTGATGGGCACTTTTATTTTAATCTGCTATACTCACCAGACTTCTTCCCATAGTTCACACTGGCATTATCAGCCCCGTATGATGAAATGCTGTTCCAGGGCAAGGACTGCTTTTCCATAATGTTTGAAATCTGCCATGATATAGCCTGGGCAGATTCATCAGGGTCTTCATAGAAGTCCATAAGGCCATTCACCACCCCTTCTTATTAGAAAAATACCTCACAACAAGTAGAAATAATTTTATGTTCCCCTTGTTGGAAGCATCCAATGAAATTGATGAAGTGCCAATGAGTGTGGTTCTAAAATATTTTCGACAATGGCTTCAGCCTTTGTTCTGCGAAATCATTTTTTTGCAATGTCTGAGTTGCTGTACAACTGGCTGGCCAACTTTACTGCACAGTCCAAACTGTTATAGGAAATATTGTGCTTTAACAGCATGGAACACCTCAGAAGCTTCTGCTACAATGATCCTAAGTTCTGGTCCTTCAAGGTTTGTGTTCCTTGCCCACTTTGTCATTGGGTGACTGGATTTTGCTTAAAGAATAGCAGTCTTATGTTGTTCAGTTGCCTCATGTCATGTAACATTGTTTCTTCCACTGTGGGTCATTAGAAACTCCTTCTTGCAGTATCTGCAGAATGCTTTTACATCACTGCATTAATCGATCCAGTAGAATTCCATTTTCCAAACGTCCTGCCACTTGCATATTCTCTTGCTGCTGGTTGACTGTGATGAAGCTGCTGCTCTCTTCATGCTTGAATCTGTACTTACCTGATGTGCAACATATTTAGCAAAACTGTTAGTAGGGTGCAGTGACATATTGGTGCACGAATGAACTGGCTAGAAACAGTGGCACACAAAAGAACTGGCTAGAAACACTGGCATGTGAAATAATTGGTTTGAAAAGACTGGCACTTGATAACGCTCATAAAAACTTTGGTATATAAAACATGAAGCAGTTTCTAAAGTTGTTCTTTGATAGATTCACAAGTCCTGAGGAAGAACTGGCCTTGACTCTAGATGATTATCACTGTTAAACGAAGTCCTGATAACCCCATGTTCAAAGAATTGGAAAAAGGGATTTTAGATGGATGGATAGAAACACTGGCATTTCAAATAGCTGGCTACAAATTCTGGCATTTCAAATAACTGGCTACAAACACTGGCATTTGAAAGAACTGGTTTGAAAAATATTGGCACCTGAAAACTGTAAAAACACCACCAAATGAAATATAAAGCACTTTCTAAAGTAACTGATATAGATTCACTGAAGATTGGCTACAAACACTGGCTTGCAAAGAACTGACTAGAAACACTGGCATGTGAAAGAATTGCTTTGAAAAACATTGGCACCCGAAAACTGTCAAAACATTGATATATGGAAGACCTGAGGAATGGAGCAGAAGAGAATTAACATTACAAAAAATTTAAAAAGGTAAAATAGTAAATGATGTAATGTAGGGGGCATTTTGGCCATTGAAAACTTGACATTAACACAGCTTGCAGACAACCAAATGCATTATTTATAACACCAAACATGCCCCCCACCGCTACAGAAAAAAAAGTTAAACATATTTTCACTGTACTAAAAATCCACTCTAAAATGAATTAAAATGCACAGATGGACACCATAGACCAGATTTACCTTTGAACACAGCAATTAAGAAAAAAGAAATAAATGTATAGCACTGATTTACACAGCACAATGATGTATTAAAGAGCAGGCCCAACAGCAGCACCAGCTGTAATCGCATTATAATGAAAGCAATACACTGTAAAGTTATTGAAAACATCACTAAAAACAAAATGCAAACCTTGCCACTTATAAAACAAACTATCCTAGAACATTTTCTATCTGTAAATGGAAAGTACCCTGAAAAAGCCACAACAATAGAAATATATCACACTACATTTATCTGTAAAGACTGCCTCCCACCAGAAATAAACAAAACTTCTATACACACATTTCAGCCTTTAAGAACTAATGCTTTCAAATCATACCATATTGACCACAACAATTATAATTACACACACACACACACACACACACACACACACACACACACACACACACACACACACACACACACACACTTTATACTTTTAAAACTACTACTTGGAAATCTGAAAATAACCACTGCACAGATTTAAATACTGTGTAGTGCACCTTATTTACCTCTAAATATTAAAAACTTAAATTTAAATAAAACACAATATTCCCATTTTAAATAACTAGAGCCACGAAATGCTATTGACTGTTGTACTTATCACTATCACAGTCTTTGCTGGGCAAGTTGGCTTCCTACCTGCTGGAGTAGCTGGCTGTATGACTGGCTGCCTGCCTGCTGGAGTAGCTGGCTGGCTGGCTAGTAGGCTCACTGCCTGCTTTAGTGGCTGACTGGCTTTCTAGATTCCTGGATATCTGGATAGCTGGATAGATTTCTGGCTTTCTCAATGGCTAGCTGGCTGGCTGGCAGACTTCCTACCTGCTTCAGTGGCTGGTTGGCTGGATTCCTAGCTTCCTGGATTGCTGGATATCTGGATATCTGGATGGCTTCTTGGCTCCCTCAATGGCTGGCTTGCTTCCTAGCTTTCTGATAGCTGGATATCTGGACACCTGGATGGCTTCTTGGATCCCTCGATGGCTGGCTGGCTAGCAGGCAGGCTGTCTGACTGGATGGCAACAAAGAAAAAATCTCAGTCCTAATATCAGCTGTTGTAGAAGCGCTAATAAAAACTCGCTCTACAGCTGCGACCTTTGTAGGGCTCTTCCTGGTTGAATCCCCACCTCCTTCAAGACTTGCAGACAATTGCTGCATGATTTACAATACCCAGCCGTAACAGGGAATAACTATGCCTGCAGGTCTGGGTTGGTGACATAACTGAATTGCCATAGAAAAACTAGAAGTATTTTTGACTTTTCCACAGTAATTTGGCACGAATAACAAAACAGGACTTTTAAAGTCCCACTGCTTCAAGGTGCGGACAACGAGATGACATAGCTCAACCCGCAAGTGCCCCACCGACAATGGGATGGGTGGTAACTGTAATAGGAAGCAGAGAATTATTTAATCACCAAAACTCAGACTGCTGTTCCATGCAATAATGTCCATGATGCCAAGTATCAGAAGTAGGAGTTCTGTTGACAAAGTTTTGGTATCAGTAAATGGCCATGTTGGATGCTCTGTCTGATAATTAGTTCAACAGTGTATTTGAGTGGTGAAAGAGATCTAGGACAATCTTTATCAAGTGTAGTAAATATCAAAAGCTCTAAGTTCAAATTTTTTAGTATAAGGTAAGTGAGATGGGGTGGGAATGTGTGTGTGAGTGTGTGTGTGTGTGTGAGTGTGTGTGTGTGAGTGTGTGTGTGAGTGTGTGAGTGTGTGAGTGTGAGTGTGTGTGTGTGTGAGTGTGAGTGTGAGTGTGAGTGTGAGTGTGTGTGTGTGTGTGTGTGTGTGTGTGTGTGTGTGTGTGTGTGTGTGTGTGTGGTATGTTTTACAGTGTGTGAGTGATTTTTTTCAAAGTTCAGTTTGCTTGACTCATTAAGTGTTCCAAATAATACTTTGATTCATAAACATTCTACCATGGCATGCTTGTATGGACAATTCAGCTTTGTTGCTGTCCATCTCTCACATGCTGAACTTTAGCCATTATGGACTTTGTGACTCTGACACACTCTTTGGCCTGTAACAAAAGCACAGCCTGTAGTCTGTGTTGAATAATGACTTGCAAGGAACAGGAGACAGTCCTTTCACAGTCCTCTCACAGTCCTCTCACAGAAGACTCAAGCAAAAGTAAATGCTATTATTGCAGGCATTATTTTATGTTGTTGTTATTAATACAACTAGCAATAATGCAGCATTAATAGCGTCCTCTGGCACAGTATTAACAAGCAGCCTAAAAGAACATAGAAGCAAATTCATTGGTTCACTAGGTCCATTAGCCTAGAGGGATCAAGTCTAACTATGAGGTAGATGACCCAATTTCAGAGAGTGACTCAGGTGTCTGATAGAACTGGTGTAGGGTGAAAAAGAATAACTAGCTTTATTTGTTTATATCTTCCAAGGGGAAGAGTCTATGTAGGCCACCATGCAGAAAGAGCAAAAAACACCTGATGATGATACTTGGGTCATATCTGAACTGGTGCACTGCTATGAAGGTAGGCATCAGAGGGACATGTCAGCACACAGGTGGGGTGTTGCCTTTATAATGCCATTGTACACTTACTATTTTATACATGTGTTTATCTGGTAAGTCCAGTGGACATGTGCCCTTTTTCAAGGATTGACCAAGGAGCACTTTCTGGTCAAGTGACTTGCTCAGACTCAGACGGAAGGCAAAAGGAAGTAGAAGTAATCAACCCTTGTACCTTTGGCTACAGTGCCCAGCTCATTATAATCTCAGGGTTGTAATCCTCTGCAATAACTGAAAGGCATAGATGGTGTTAACCCTGAATGCCATCTGGAGATACAATTTAGTAAAAAATATACTGAGCTACAGTATGATGGTGTCTCACCTGGCCCTATCCCACTTAGGGGTGCAGAACAGAAAAACAAAACAAAACATAACAACCTGTGCAAATGAGATGAAAGCCATCTCTATGTGCAAAGCCATCACAGGTGGAAGACCTTGCCTTGGTACTGGTTAAACAAGGGCATTGACACAGCATGGGAACTGTCAAGGATGGAATTCAGGGAGCTGGTTATGGAAGAAGCCTGAAGTCAACAGTACGTAGTATGAAAAATAAGAAAAAATAATAAGTAAATTTGGAACTTACATATTATCACAACCACATTTTCACGGTTGCGATAATTGCTCTTGTTTCACTCATATAATCTCCGTTAAGTTTAAAAGGGTCAGCAAAACTGTTAAGAAGTCTTCTGGGATATTGGTAATGGGCTTGGAAGAGGAATAAGAATGAAATAAGGAAGTGGGTAGCGTGTTTTACTGACGTCAGACAATGAATACAGCGCTCACGATTGTGACTGCTGCTTCTGACACTTCTTAATGCCTAAGAGAGAAAATTAATGACCTACATGCACCTTTGACATTTTCATAAATGCTGGTTTAAAATGACTTTGAAAAAAATGCCACCCCCATCATGAGTGTGGAGGAAAAATATACCTGTTACTTGCACAGGTTAACACTCTTAAAACAGTGCACGCCTCTTTGGTCTGTGTGGATTTCATAAAGTGTATTCACGCTCGAGAGATTGCATACCAACCCCAGAATAAGATGTTCACATAATCCACCCTCCCCTTTAGAAAAGCATCAGTTACTGCAACTTTGACACTGAAAGGGATATTTTCAATTGTGTTCACAACTTGTCAGAAATAAATAGTTTACCAAAAGCATGATTCCTATGTCTGTCTTTTTATTCTCAGGATTCATTCCACACAGTGCAAACATTCCTTTCATTAGTAAGACAGCAGCCATGTCAATTCAAATGTGTGTGTGTAATGCACGCAAAACAAGAAGCATAATTGTTAAGTAATTTGTCAGCATCAAGGTAATCCAAACATATTCCTTAGCAGTAACGAGTTACCAAAACACTTTGCAGTGTTTCCTGCACTTGTTTCCTTTCTAGTATGCGAATTTCACAACCATGAAAATGTGGTTGCGATAATACGCAAGTACCGTAGATTCGTATTAAGGGTTTAAAGTAATATAGAAGTAGCAGGCAAGGAGAAATTGTACAATGCACTTGAAAGTCTTGTGAAAATACCATATATTTTAACTGATTTTATATATAAAAACACCAAACAGCTGATTATGAACTATGGGTATGCAGAATGAAACAAAGAAGGGCCTACTTAGATGTTTAGGGAATTTGTTTTACCTCTTTTGCTATCACTGATCATGTATCCTTTACTAATAACTTTTTGGCAGAACAAGTGCATGAATCTACCATCTATAACTATTAAAATTCTGACATTAACATTTGTAAAGTCAATTTTACAAAAAAAAGTACTGAAATGATGTTGTACCAGCATTCTTATTTATTGAGTCTAGCCTTCATGACTGGGAATGAATAGTTCTCAAGAAGAAGCTTATTTAATAAAATGGATAGCATTTTTTTTTCATTCTGTCTATTGGCGGTGCATTTCCATTCAATCTCCTTAAACTGTGTAACTGTTTTCCTTTCTGAATGCAGAGCTAATGCTGCTTCCTGTTTCCAACTTACATGCAACCTGAGGCTGACAAAAATAAATCTAAAATACTATAGGTATTAAATAATGAATGGGGGTATCTGCTGCTGCTACACAGTCATACTTGTGCATGACTTGCAAAAATAATTTCTGATGTGTGCTTACCCATATATGAGATTTATCTAAGATAATATCCTTTCTCTGTTATGCCATAACATTCTTTACAGCATCGTTTAGCCTTTGTTCTGTATTAGTCAGCTTGACACATTTACAGCACGGATAGAAAATCAATATACCTGAGGAACATTTGATTAGTTTTATGAAAACTTAGATCTTTTTTCACTGAAATCCATATATATATTCTGTGCCCCAGTGTGATATGAATTCATTCATCTACAGAAAGGAAACCGCATTCGTGGTGACAGTTGGTGAGAAAAATGTGCTGTGTTATTTGAACATAAAACAAGAATGCCTCACTAGAATGAAGAAAAAACAGTATTCCAAAAATTACTTTCTCTGATGTCAGTGGCTGTAGAACAATTTAATTTGTAGGAAGCACCTGTAATGTGGAAACATAAATCTTCTATAGTAGAAACAAAAGTTGTACTTAGAAACACAGTAATTGAACCTATAATAATAATGATAATATTAAAAGTGATTAAAATGAACATTTTATTTGTTGGAACTATTACTTTTATCTACTTGTAGCAAAATAATACCGACACAGTAAAAAAAAAAAGGTACTTACGTATTATCGCAACCACATTCCAAACATCTCACGGATGTAGATGCAGTGCTGAGGAACTACAATGAGCAGGTCGCAGATAATGTAACTAACTAAACTGGTAGTATTAAAGAAAGTGAAACTGAAGTGATTTCTTATATGCGAGTACCGTTTGTTTTCAGAGTGATATTTAATATCTGTCCATTTTTTGGCTTTGTTCAGGTTTTTTGTGCTAAGTAGTTGGGGGGTATGAGCTATCCATTATTTTTTTGAATGTCAGTAAGGCCCCACAGACCAGCTACACTGATTTCCTTTTCTCATACTACCATTTCTTGATGATGTCTCCAAGTATTGGAAAACAAACAAAGGTACTTACAAATAAGAAATCCCTTCAGTTTCACTATCTTTAATACACCATTTTGCGAGGGACATGAGCATCTGTACCATCCCATCTTGTTGTGCATCGGAGATTCATTTTGCACATTACATAAGGATTACAAACTGTAATGACTGGAAATTACACTTAAAAAATCAATGTCATAATTTAATCTCATGAAAATGGAAATTCATTTTTGTGAACCGTAAACCAGTGTCCCATCACCATTACTATAATTTTTATTAGTAGCTTATATATGACTTCAGTAGATACACAGTGTATGCTATATAAAGGAAGAATGCCTGGTTGTTATGTAAGTAAGCCACAGTCTTAAACCATCTTTCATAAAATTTAAGTAATCGCAGCACACCAGCAATATTTTAGCTGTAAACATAAGGCAGGAGCCTTTTTTGTTGTTTTACAGTGCTGCCAAGAACGGGTGGTTCCTCTAACATAGTTAATGTGCAGGTGAGAATGCGTGGCTGCGATAATACGTAAGTACCAAAAAAATAGCAAAAATACCTCACTTATAGTGTTTATAAATAATGTATCTGCAAAAAAGGTAAGAGTCTTTTTTCTTTCTTTATTCAATGGTTATTTCATTTCATTTATTTATTTATTTATTTGGCATTTGTTTACCTGGAAAGTCCGAATGGGTCATGAGGTACCCATTTTCAGTGTAGGCCAGGGGAGTAAAGCTTTCATATCTAACAAACCTGACTATATAACATTTTCCTTTTGTTCAGTAGGTGTATATATGAAACCCAGCATAAGTCTGTAAATATTAATTTACACTACTGATTTTCAGTAATATGTATTTAAAGCTTGGTTAGATTTTGATTTTGTTTTAATGGAAAAAAAAAAACAGCAGGTGACTGAATGACTAATGAAGATATTTTGCTTTAGCTCATGCAGGCAACTTTTTGAATGCTTTGGTTCTTCCCTCTGTGTTGTCAATGAATTCATTGTATTGAGATGGTAGTATCAGCGTAGTATACATAATTTGAAAACAAAATGGCGGACCACCTGACTTCTTGTAAGCTGTGAAACAAATAGTATCAGCACCATTGAAAATAGTAAGGGTTCTAATTTTTACCTATTTATGTTATGCAGATGGTAAAATAATGACTTACTTTATGTGAATGAACTGAATATGATGTCTATTTTTGCTAGTCCTAACACTGGATTAGTGACTTCCATCATTTGTAAAGATTTCTGCTGCCTATGCACATATTATTTAGAAATGAATTACAGGTTATTACATATCTGAGTATTTAATATCAATTGTTGTTATTTGTTAAAACTAGTTGTACTGTAGAAGGTTTCATCACAGCTTTATAGTTGAATCCCAGGATACTGTTATGCCTTTTGTGCTCTGATGTTGATCTTTGACTGCATCAGCTAATCATCACAGGAGTCTAATTATGGCATGGATTGACTACAAAAAAAGCATTTGATAGGATCCCACATTCATGGATAAAAGAGTGCTTAAAATGTATAAGATACACCCTACACTGACTACATTACAGTGACCATGAAACAGTGGCAGACCACTTTGCAATTAAGCCATGATAAAGAACAAATTGTTATCCCAGGGATAAAAATTCAAAGGGGGATATTCCAAGGTGACTCTCACTCACTGTTACTATTCTGCCTTGCCCTTAATCCATTAAGCTGTTTATTCAACAGCTTATGCCATGGCTATAATCTGGCTCCTAGAAAACAACAAACTATAAAGACTTCTCACCTTCTTTATTGATGATTAAAAACTGTATAGCTTATCAGATGAGGAACTGAAAGCACAACTGCAAGTTGTCAAAACTTTTTCAGATGATATAAGAATGTCATTTGGTCTTGATAAATGTGCAAAAGCAACCTCATGTACACAGACAACCCTCACCTCCTACCACCAAACACTAACACATGTGAAAGGTGCAGTTACACAGCCCAACTGGAGGCTAAGCACTCTCAACCCAACACTGGATCAGACAGTCAAGAGGAGAAGGGAAATACTTGCATCACACCACCAGTCTCACATAGACCCATTAAACCAGCACTGGCAAAAAACACACATAAATACAAGAAAACATACTCGGAGGCTCTAAATAAAAATCTGCAAAAGCAACAGAGACCTCCAAAGCAGACATCCAAGCAACCCCTACCCCAACACAAACCATGAAACACATACTTCACAAAACCAGTGTGCCACACAATCACAGCCCTTAAGGCAAAATAGCATACCCAACACACTAGTAATAGGTGAATCTATAGTCAGGCACACTGATGTCCCATTCACTAGGCTGAACAAGGAGAAGGTTACTGTTATTTGCCTGTCAGGTGCCAGGATCCGCCACATAACACAAGCACTCAGGTCACTCCAGAACAAGTACAAATATGACTCTGTCATTGTCCATGTTGGTGTGAATGTCCTGAGCCGTATCTCCCTGGATTACATGACAAGGGACATGAAAGAGCTCTCTGATCACATAGCCCAGGCTGGTATGACCCTGACCCTGAGTAGCATCCTGCCCTCACCAAGAATGATACCACGGTATAAAGAAAAAAATGATCAATTTCAACAATTGGCTAAGTTTCTGGTGTCATTCAACAGGGATCCAGTGTCTGTCTGCCTGGGATGACATGCTCGACAAGCCACGCTGCTTCACTAGAGATGGCTTGCACCTGTCACCCTTAGGCTTTTGAATACTTGCTAAGGCTCTTGCCACCCCTATATTGCCTTTTTTAGACAAGGCTCAAAAGACAAACCCATCACTGTAAATAGCACAAGTAACAAAAAACTGAGGGTGATGCTACTCAATGCCAGAAGTCTAAACCTCAAAATGCACGCACTCGAGGCACTCCTCAGTATGGAGAAAATCGACATATGTGCAGTAACAGAAACCTGGTTTAAGGCTCCAGAGAGCACCCAGGCACTACCAGGCTACAACTCATACCATACACTTTGGCCATAGAACCCGGACCGAAATACAAAAGGTGAGGGCATATCCATATTCATCAAGGATACCCACACCTCCAGGTTAGTGGCACAGCACAATGCTTCAGAGATCATCCATGTGCAACCAACAATGGGAAAAACTGCAATTCAAATTGTAGCTTGCTCCAGATCACCCTCCATGTCCCAGGACCCCATTCCATGTTTCTGGAAACATTGGGAAACATAAAGGTCCTACCAAACACCCTAATATTGGGTGATTTCAATTACCCAAACATTAACTGAGAGAACTACTCAAGTACTAACTCTCTTGCCCAGCATTTCCTAGAATTTATAAACTCAAATGCCCTGGATCAACTGGTCAACACTCCCACCAGAGGTGACAACATATTGGACCTGGTCATCATCTACATGGGTGACCACACTGGAGGTCAACCCCTTGCTGGTTAGATCTGACCATAAATAAATCACTCTGGATTTCCACATTCTGCCCCCACCCCCAGTCAAGGAAACTGCCGTGAAAAACTTTTCAAAAGCAAACTTCACGTTACTTAAGACCGAGGTGGAAAGTTTCAAAGCCCCCATGCTAAAGGATAACACTGTTCAAGCTGCAAAATCCTTTACTAATGCATTCAACGGGCACCTACAAGAATGCATGGATCGTGCTATCCCAAGCAAAACCAAGACTCACTTCTCCAAGAAAAGGAAACCAGTCTGGTGGACCCCTGCCATAAACAAGCTATACAATAGAAGGAGGAAACTAGTACAGAAAATGAGTAAAATCCCAAGAAGGGAAGACATCTCTGATCAGTATCAGCAAGAAACTACAATCCCTCATAAAATCATCCAAGGCTAGCTTCAAAAGAAAAATTGTCAAGGACTCCAAAGATAACCACTAGGCATTCTTTAGCTATATCAAGAATCTAAGTGGCAATGCTCAGATCTTCTTGGAGTTAGTGCAGAATAGCAAAAAATACACTGAACCAATCAATATTTCCAACATCCTGGCAGACAGGTTCAGTGCAAACTTCACCCCCCTCTCACCCCCAAAAGGGCCTATAACCATAGCAGAAGAATGTAGAGCCCCTGAAATCACAGACACTCAGGTTAAAACAGCTCTCTCCAAAGCCAAAAACACAGCATCAATGGGACCGGACAGTGTCCCAGGCTACGTCCTACACAAGCTCAAAGACAAACTAACCCGTCACCTAAACACACTGTTCAAACTCAGCCTTTCCACAGGCTACGTACCCATAGAGTGGCGCACAGCAACGGTTGTTCTGCTACACAAAGATGGAGCCACAACAGACCTCGGGAACTATCTCCCTATAAGCCTAACTAGCTTGGTCTGCAAGGCTATAGATTGCATCATCATAAAACTCATTAACAGAGACATTAGGAACCTCCAAACACTGGACCCTACCCAGTTCAGCTTTGTTAAGGGCAGATCATGCCTCCTAAACTTGGTGGACTTTTTTGAGACAGTTACCAAGGCTATAGATGAGGGAAAGGTGGTACACACAGCCTACCTAGACCTCACAAAGGCCTTTGACACCATTCCCCATTCTGGTATTATAGACAAGCTCACCAGCCTGAACATAAACCCCTACATCACAAGATGGGTTGCCAACTGGCTCACGGACAGAACCCACATGGTTAGAGTTGTGGAAGCTAGGTCCAACTCTAAACTGGTTACAAGTGGCATTCCCTGGGGCTCAGTCCTAGGACCCCTCCTGCTCAGCATATACTTCTCAGAGGTACAGGCAAGCACAGGAGGACTATGGCTGACCAAGTTCACAGACGACTGCAAAATAGGGGCTATAATTGACTCTCTGGCTGACACAGACATCCTCCAAAAGGGTCTGACTGAGACGGATACCTGGTGTCAAAATCATGGCCTCAAGCTAAATGCCAAAAAGTGCATAGTCATCCCCTTTGGAAAAAACAAAGTACCCATAAACTACCATATAGATGGTAGTCGCCTAAATATGGAAGACGTAATAAGGGATCTGGGGACCTAAGTAGATAGTAATCTCACCTTTGATAATCACATTGCCAAAGTGGTTAGAAAATCCTTCTATGTGGCCCACCTAATTACAAAAGGGTTCTCATCCAGATCAAAAGAGGTTATTGTGCCCCTCTACTCATCATTCATCAGACCTATCATAGAGTACAACACCCCATTTGGGATGTACCTTACAAGACACATGTAACAGCTGGAAGGACCACAGAAGTACCTCACCAAGAGTATCACTGGCCGCAAACAGATGCCCTATGCAGCTCGACTGAAGAAACTCCAGCTGTACTCAGTTGCATACCACCTACTCAGAGGTGATCTCTGCCTGACATACAAAGCCATGTCCAACCCAGAATTGATGGACATGCTTCACCTAAAGAAAACCATATCCCCTTGAGCCACACGCTCTAGGGATCTAAACCTCACCACAACAATAAATAGGAAGTGCTGGAGGGATAGATTCCTGTCCCAGATACTTCCCATGCTTTGGAACCAGATTCCAATCTACATTAGGCAGAGCTCCTCGCTAACACTCTTCAAGAGAAACCTTGACAAGTGGATAGGAAACAGAAAGTTTACCCCGGGGATCACTTCAGTGGCTTTGCTGGACAGAAGCACAGGGAACTAATCTAAGGGGGTGATGAAAGCCAACACATTCTGGCTAGGCTTATAAATGCCTTTGGGCAGATAGCCTAGTACCTAGCTATGAACCTATGAACCTATAAAGCAGGAAAACTGCAACACCAGGAAAATATCAGTTTAGGACAAGATTGTGATATAAAAGAACTTGAGCAAGAAGGAGTGTATAAATATTTGGGAATTGATGAAGGATCAACAACAAAATATGAACAAATGCAAATATAACAGTAAGGAATACTTCAGAAGACTTAAGTTAATCCTGAAAACAGCACTGACATCTATAAAGAAAATCCAAGCTATAAATCAATTTGCTCTTCTTGTCCTAACTTACAGTTTTGAAGTGATTGACTGGTCCCAAAGCATGTTGGATAGATTAGATAGGAAAACAAGAAGGATGCTTCATGCTCACCAAATGATTTATAAAAAACAGTGCATACCAAGATTATATATTCCCCATTCTGAAGGAGGGTTGGGCCTCCTTGAAATTGATTATATGTATAAGTCTTCAATTGTGGGACTTCATACATATCTGCTGACCTCACAAGACCCAAACGTAGTGACAGTTTTGAAACATTAGGAGAATAAATCTAAGATGACTTCTTTGCTTAATTTAGCAGAAGCTTATTGGTGTCAAGCAGGAATGGAAATCAAACCAGAAGTAGATAAAAATCAGGTAGCAACTGAATGTGCCAAAAAACAAAAGAAAGAATATAAGGTGAAGGATCAGATGAGAAGGCAAGAAATGTGGAAAAAACATAAATATAGTTGCAAGTATAGAAAACTTCTGGAAGAACCTCCTGTTGATTAGAAACAAACACAGGAATGGTTAAGGAGAGACAAATTCAAACCAAGAGATAAAAGGTTAATATTGGTAGCCCAAGATAGCGGGCTGTGTACACTTTCATTTGTAAAGTCCATTGAACATTTGGGAGAAACAGACAAATGTAGGTTTTGTAAAACCAAATTGGAAACAGTTGAACACCTCATTGCTGGTTGCGACACACTAATGCCAGAAGGACTGTATACTGAAAGGTATAATAATGTGGTGAGAATGTTGCACTGGGGACTGTGCAAACATTATGGTATTGAAGTGGTTGAAAAACACTGGAAATATGAGCCACAAAGCATCATAGAAAATGAAGTCTGCATCACATGGGATCAACCCTTACCAACAGTTCAAAAGATAGATGCTACAAAACTGAATATAGTGATCCAAGAAAAGAAGACAAGATTAGCATTGATCATTGAAATTGCCACACCCAGTGACTAGAGTGCCTTGCGTACAGAGAGACACAAAATTATAAAATATCAGGATCTGTAGGCAGAATCGAGAGCAATGTGGAAGAAAGATACCCAGACAGTTCCAGTAGAAGTAGGAGCAATTGGTCTTAGAAAAAAGAATTTACAATCATATTTAGATATGCTACTAGTACATGTAACTCCATATGATCTGCAGAAGGATTCTTTACTGGGCACATTCTGGGTGCTGCAAAGAGCACTACTGGCTGACGTCAAAGACTGAAACAATACTAATTTCATGAACTTTAATTATACTTTGACTTAGGAATGTGGTCCATTCCCATCATGGTATTAGAAACCCAAAAGACTTAGAGAAATTAAAACGAGTCATTACTGGGCACATAGTGGGTGCTGCAAAGAGCACTTCTGGCTGACATCAAAGACTGAAGCAATACTGATTTCATGAATTTTAATTGCACTTTGACTTAGGAATGGGGTCCATTCCCATCATTGTATTAGAAACCCAAAAGATTTAGAGAAATAAAAAAATGTATATAAAGATCTTGTGGAACATAACAAAGATGCTAAATGAATGGAAAAAGTAAAAGAAAGAATAAGAAGTTTAAAGGTACAGGATATGAAATGGGATGAAGTAACAGCCAGAGAGACTGAAATGAAGTTAAGAAAAGCCTTTAACTGGAAAACCCAAGGTCTAGATATAGTATGCAGCTTCTGGCTAATATCTTTGCAAGACGATTTAGCCATAAGTAAGACCTATTTATATGTGCACCCCAAACAGATACCAGCCTGGTTAACAACAGGAAAAACAATGCTCCTACTTAAAAGTGAACCTGCAAGCTATCCTAAAAACTATAGACCAATAACTTGCCTTCCGATGACATATAACCTATACACTGGAATTGATGTTGACAGGGGTTATAGTCATTTAGAAGAAAACTCAATTATGACAATAGAATAAAAGGGTGATAAAAGTAAGTCATATCAGACAGAGGATCATTTGTTGTTAAATAAAGTCATAGTGGAAAATTGCAAAAAGGGGGAAGAATCTAAGTATGGCATGGATAGACTACAAAAAAGCATTTGACAGTATCCCACATTCATGGATAAAAGAGTGCTTAAAAATGTATAAGATACACCCTACACTGATAAACTACACCACATCGACCATGAAATGGTGGCAAACCACTTTGCAGTTAAGCTATGACAAAGGACAAATTATTATTCCAGTGATAAAAATTCAAAGGATTCTCTGTCACCGCTGCTCTTTTGTCTTGCCCTTAACCCATTAAGCTGTCTACTTAACAGCTTAGGCCATGGCTATAACTTGGCTCCCAGAAAACAACAAAGAGTAAAGACTTCTCATCTTCTCTTTGTAGATGATTGAAAACTGTTTAGCTCATCAGATGAGGAATTGAAAGCACAACTGCAAGTAGCCAAAACTTTTTCAGATGATATAAGAATGTCATTTGGTCTTGATAAATATGCAAAAGTGACCTTTAAAGCAGGAAAACTGCAGCACAAAGAAAACATCCTTTTGGGACAAGAATGTGATATAATAAAACTTGAGCAAGATGGAGTGTATAAATATTTGGGAACTGATGAAGGAACAACAATAAAACATGAACAAATGCAAATAAAACTTAGTAAGGGATATTTTAAAAGACTTAAATTGAAATTGAAGTAATGAAAACAGCTAAACTTCCGGGCATTACTATATGGATGATAAACTATTATTCAAACAACACATTCTCAACACAATAAAAAAAAACACATTCAAAACTAGGTAAACTATATAGACATAAACTGTGCATGGATAAACCCACAAAAATAAAACTGACAAATTCCTTCCTACTTCCCTCACCCCTTTATGGTTCCCCCATCTATACCAACCTTTATGCATCCTTAAGCAGTAAACTACAATCATGCTATTATAAAATTGCAAAATATGCCTCGGGACTGCAAAACTGCACTTACCACTGTCATGCCACTAATGAATTGAAATGGTTGGAATTCCCACATTACCTCCAATACACTCAACTAACTGTTGCTCATAAACTAATGTACAATCCAAATAACTGCCCATCACTCCATTCTATTTTACAATCCTACATCTCAACCAAAAATATTCGTTCTACTAATAAACAGCTTCTTACCGTATACAAACCCAGTAAGAGAACTGGACAAAGCTTATACTCTTACTCCATAGCAAAGCTATGGAATGTCCTACCCCCCATCCATAACACAAACTGAGTCTATGAAAACCTTCAAAGTCATCCTCAAAATCACTTTCTTAATAATCACATCTGTCCTTGTGATCAGAATTTCATACCACCATAAACCAATACCAATGAGTTTACTGACTAGAATACCCCTTTTCTACATCTACTGAAATATTACTAAATCAGCTGTGCTTTTTTGACATTATTTCAAAGTATATTAATCAATATTTGTTCCTTAAAAACTTTCACAAGGCAAAAAGTATAATCTCCTTCATATTGTACATAATATACTGTGAATCATGATTGTTTACATTGAATGTCCATAACAAGCTATCCATTTATATACTGTACAATTTCTACTGTCATTTATTCAGACTGCATAATGAGATTGTACTCTGTATATTACTAATCACTAAGAAATGTTATTTATCCTTGTACTGTCTTCTTACTATTGTAACTCTTATCCTGTTGTATAATAATTTTGTTAAGATTTTTTTTTTTTTGTAGTAATTGAGTTGTTACTGGAGTTTTTCTCCCTGAGCCTCCACTGAAAATGGGTTATTCTGACATAGTGGACTTTTCCGGTCAACAAATGTCAATAAATAAATTAATAACTAATCTTGAAAACAGCACTGACATCTAGAGACAAAGTTCAAGCTATAAACCAGTTTGCTCTTCCCTTCCTAACTTACAGTTTTGGAGTGACTAACTGGCCCCAAAAGGTGTTGGATAGATTAGACAGGAAAACAAGAAGGATGCTTCATGCTCATCAAATGATTTATAAAAATCAGTGTACACCAAGATTATATATTCCCCATTCCGAAGGAGGTATGGGCCTCCTTGAACTTGATTACATGTATAGATCTGCAATCGTGGAACTGCACACGGCTGCTGACCTCGCAAGACCCAAATGTAGGGAAAGTTTTGAAACATGAGGAGAATAAATCTAAGATGACTTCTCTGCTTAATCTAGCAGAAGCATATCAGCATCAAGCAGGAATGGAAATCAAACCAGAAGTAGATAAAAATCAGGCAGCAACTGAATGTGCCAAATAACAAAAGAAAGAATATCAGGTGAATGATCAGATGAGAAGGCAAGAAATGTAGAAAATGCATAAATATAGTTGTGAGTATAGAAAACTCCTGAAACAACCTCATGTTGATCAGGATCAAACACAGGAATGGTTAAGGAGAGGTGAATTCAAACCAAAAGGTGAAAGGTTAATATTGGTGGTCCAAGATAGTAGACTAGGTACACGTTGATTTACAAAGTCAATTGAGCATTTGGGAGAAACAGAAAAATGCAGGTTTTGTAAAACAGAATTGGAAACAGTTGCACACCTTGTTGCTGGTTGTGACATACTAATGGCAGAAGGACTGTATACTGAAAGGCATAATAATGTGAGAAGGCTGTTGCATGGCAGATTGTGCAAACATTAAAATACTGAAATAGCTGAAAAACACTGGAAAAATGAGCCATAAAGCATCATAGAAAATGATGAAGTCTATATCACATGGGATCACCCATTACCAACAGTTCAAAAGACAGATGCTAGAAAACCAGATGTAGTGGTCTATGAAAAGAAGACAAAAGTAGCATTGATCATTGAAATCTCTACATCCAGTGATTACAGTGTCTTGTGTACAGAGAGAGACAAAGTCATACAAAATCAGGATTTGCAGGCAGAAACAAAAGCAATGCGGAAGAAAGATACCCAGAGAGTTCCACAACTAGTAGGAGAAACAGGTCTTATAAAAAAGAATTCACAATCATATTTATTTATGTTACCAGTACATGTAACTCCATACGAATTGCAGAAGGAGTCATTACTGGGCATATTGCAGGTGCTGCCAAGAGTACTTCTGGCTGCCAAAGATTGAAACGATACTAAATGTCATGAACTTTAATCATACTTTGACTTAGGAATGGAGTCCATTCCCATCATGGTATTTGAAACCCAAAAGACTTTGAGAAATTAAAAAGGGAGCATAGTTGAGAAACACTGGACAGTTAGGGACAGATGACTTGCATATTATGAAATCATTCTTAGTGAGATAAACTGTTTGTATTATACTTCTAACACTGGTGAATTTCTGGACCACAGTAAAAAAGGCGTGCGGGTGGTCTTAGCCTTAATTTAGGACATGACATTTAAAGGTGTCTTATAAGACGTCTTCTGTGCAAGATATAAATTCAGCAATCTCTTCTTAAATATAAAATGACAAAAGGTTAAGCTTTAGTCTTACATAACCTCTTAGTGCTAAAGGGAACACTGAACTGTGAAACATACATCATTCTCTGTTTTACCATGAAGAAAAGATTACAGTTGTTGGTACTTCTAACTCATTAAACTCTGATCTATGGTTTAGTAGGGGGAGGGGTTCTTATAGGATAAACATGCTGGAAATTTGCAAAAATTACCTTGGGTTTAAAAGCAAATAATGCAATCAATGCAGAAGGTGATATTGCGTGACAAGCAGTAGCATGGTGGGGACAATTTAGAGACTCACAGAATGCAGCCACGCAAGGCCGTAAAATATCACAGCTTTCATGACATGCAAATGAGTCTGTAATGAGATGGAAATGTGAACATTATTATGAGGACGGTGGTGAATGAAAGTAAAGTGAAACAGTATGGCAGAGCAATTCAAACAAGTATTAAAACTATGCACTCAGTAATAACTGGCAGTGTAGCTCTATACTATAAAATTCTGCTGAACAAAGACAGACACCGTGCTAAAATGTTAGGGGAAGCAACAGGTTTAGCTCAAATATACATGCTCAAGGCTGCCATTACAAACAGTAGCTCAAACATGCATTTTGTTGTCGTGTTACTTGGAAGGATCTGACCAGATCTCTCATTCCATTACCTCCAAGATACATATATAGTGGACTGCTACCTTGCAGGCAGAGACACAATGCAGGAGCTGGTGCATATATGTCACCCAAAGCCTGGAAACATTGAGGTAAAATGCAGCATTTATTCCAAACAGGAAAAGAAATCACAAAGCTTTCGGGATCAACCCTTCATTAGTGTGTAAAAAAAAAGACATCAAATGTTTTCATTTAGATAATAAATTCAAACCATAAAACTGATCACATGATGCAGTTGTATTAAGCACTTCAGTTTAAAGACATATATACAGGTAAAATGTTACTGAAAAGTCAGTATAGCCATAAAATAAGTAAAACATTTAACTAGGACCAGTCCACACAAGATGTTATTTCAAAGTTTACTGTCTTCTTTTAAAAACAGGTTTAATGCTTACTGCTGTATTTAAACCTGGAAAACAATCGGCTTCTAAAAGTGTGATCCTAGGGTATTCACGCACTTCTAACTCATTAAGAACCCCCTTTTTTCTTCTGTCTGATGTCAATCACTCTAAAGTTAAATGTATGTGTACTTCCTTTCTCCCTCGTATGCTTGCCTAAAGCATTTGTTGCTACCTCTCTGCGTGTTTCAGATTTGTGTTCAATAATTCTGTCCTTCAACCTTCCTGTGCATTTCCTATATAGAATGCTTGACACACCTTACAGCATGCCATATACACAATGGCAGCAGTGTTACAAGTTGCAAAACACCTGAAAGTATATTTCTTAGTGTTAGGATGTATAAATTCATAACTAATGTTTATATAATCACAGCATATGCAACTATAACAAGGAAATGTACCCTGTTTTCTACTTATTTTCAACATTTTATTATTTTTATAGTCCTTATAGGTTCATAGGTTCATAGGTTGGTACTAGGCTATCAGCCCTAAGGCTTATGCAAGCCTAGCCATAACAATTCCCTGGAAATGTTTTCCCACAATATTTACTTCTCTGGGCCCCTGTCTAGCAGGGCGACTGACATGATCCCCAGGGTGAATTTCATATCTCCCATCCAATCATCAAGGTTCCTTTTGAAGAGGGCCAATGAGGTGCCCTGTTTGACATGTATGGGCAGTCTATTCCAGAGTATGGGGAGTCTCTGGGTCAGGAACCTATCCCTCCAGCATGTTTTGTTCATTGTGATGATAAGGTTTAGATCCCTGGAGCGTGTGGCTCTGAGGGATTGGGATTTCTTTAAGTGGAACATGTCCAACAGCTCAGGGTTTGGCATGGCCTTGTATGTTAAGCAGAGATCGCCTTTGAGTAGACAATATGCCACAGAGTATAGCTGGAGTTCTTTTAGACGGTCAGCATATGGCATCTGCTTTAGGCCTGTGATTCTTTTAGTGAGGTATTTCTGTGGCCTTTCCTGCCGTTGTAGATGTCTTGTGAGGTACATACCAAATGGGGCATTATACTCCATAATGGGTCTAATGAGGGATGAGTAAAGTGGGACAATGACCTCCTTTTTTCTGGATGAAAAGCCCTTAGTGATGAGGTGTGCCACGTAGAAGGATTTCCTGACTGTTGTGGTGATGTGGTTATCGAAAGTGAGACCACTGTCCACTTGTGTCCTTAAGTCTCTCATCACACTTTTGATGTTTAGTGTCCTGCCACCTATGTGGTAGTTCATGGGTACATGTTTTTTTCCAAAGGGGATGACTATACATTTCTTGGCATTAAGCTTGAGCCCATGTCTCTGGTATCAGGCATCTGTTTCTGTAAGGCCATTTTGTAGAATATCTACATCATTTGGGGATTCAATAATGGCTCCCAGTTTACAGTCATCTGCAAACTTTGTTAGCCAGATTCCCTTAGTGTTGGCCTGTATTTCAGAGAAGTAGATGTCAAACATGAGTGGTCCCAGGACTGAACCCTGAGGTACTCCACTTGTCACTTGTCTGGAGCTGGATTTGGAGTTGGCTACTTTTACAGTCTGGGTTCTGTCAGTAAGCCAGTTGGCAACCCATTGAGTGACATAGGGATTTATGCCCAGCTTAGTAAGTTTATCTATGATTCCTGAGTGGGGGATGGTGTTGAAGGCCTTGGTGAGGTCCAGATAGGCTGTGTGGACCTCCTTACCCTCGTCCACAGCTCTGGAGACCGATTTGAAGAAGTCAATCAGATTCAGGAGACAAGATCGGCCCTTCACAAACCCAAACTGGGTGGGGTCCAGTGTCTGGAGGTTGCCAATGTCTTTGTTTATAAGTTCCATGATAATGCATTCCATGCCCTTGCAGATCAGGCTTGTCAGACTGATGGGACGGTAGTTCCCGGCATCCAAGGTGGATCTTCCCTTGTGGAGCGGGATAGCTGTAGCTGTGCACCACTCAGTGGGCACGAAGCCTGAGGTGAGACTATGATTAAACATGACACTTAGGTGGGGTGCCAGTTCATTTTGTAGTTCATGTAGTACACAGTCTGGGATGTCATCTGGTCCCATGGATGCTGTATTCTTAGCTTTGGAGAGTGCTGTTTCTACCTGTGTGGCTGTGATTATCGGAATTTGGCAATCTTTTGGTATTGAGATGGGCCCTTTAGGGGGTGAGAGGGGAGTGAAGTTGGCACTAAATCGATCTGCCAGGATATTGGCAATATCCTTGGGATCAGTATATTTAATGCCATTCTGTTGTAGCTCAGAGCAGATCTGAGCATTGCCATTTAGATTCTTGACATAACTATAGAATACCTTGTGGTTGTCTTTGGAATCTTTGGCAATTTTATTTTCATAACTAGCTTTTGAGGATTTTATGAGGGATCTCAGCTTCTTACTGAGGCTGGTGAGGGAGTTTTTTGCATCCTGGGATTTTCCTCTTTTCTGCACCAGTTTCTTCCTTCTGTTGTATAGTTTGTTTATAGCAGGGGGACCACCAGATTGGCTTCCTTTTTTTGGAGAAGAGCATCTTGGTTCTATTTGGGATGGCATGATTCATGCATGAGTGGATGTGCTTGTACAGTGCCTTACTGTAGGATTCTGAAGTCGAACTCCCAGATCCCGTCTGCGTGGGTGTTGTGACGTTTGTCACTTCTGACTTCAGTAGCATGAAGTTGGCTTTGGAGAAGTTTTTTAAGGAGGTTTCCTTACTGGGGGGTGGGGTGGGATGTGGATGTCAAGGGTGATTTGCTTATGGTCAGACCTGACCAATGAGGGGGTGACCACTGGTGTGGAGCATCTATCTCCCATGTTGGTAATGACCAGGTCTAGGATATTGGAGCCCCTGGTGGGACAATGAATTAGTTGATCCAGTGCGTTGGAATTTATGAATTCCAAGAACCGTTGGGAAAAGGAGTTGGTACCCGAGTAGTTTTCCCAATTAATGGCAGGGTAGTTGAAATCACCTAGTATTAGGGTGTTTGGTTGTATCTTAATATTTCCAGTATGTTTAGGAAGGTGTAGTGAGAATATTGGGGTGTGGTGGGGGATCTGTAGCAAGCCACAATTTGGATTGCAGTCTTACCTAGTGTTAGTTGCACCTGGAGAATTTCAGATGCATTGTGTTGGGCAACTAGCCTGGAGGTGTGAATATTCTTGGTGAATATGGACACTCCTCCAACTTTAGTGTTTCGGTCTTGGTTTTGTGGCCAAAAAGTGTGGTAAGAATTCTAGCCTGGTATTGCAGGGGTGCTCTCTGGAGCCTTGAACCAGGTCTCAGTCACTGCACAGATATCGATGTTCTCCGTTTTTAGGAGTGCCTCGAGAGAGTGCATTTTGAGGTTTAGACTTTTAGCATTGAGTAGCATTACCTTCAGATTTTGCATGCTTGTATCTGTTACGGTGGTGGTTTTATCCTTTTAACCTTGCCTAAAAAAGGCACTATAGGGGTGGCAAGAGCTTCAGCCAGTAACCTGAATCCCAGGGCTGACAGGTGCAGACCATCTCTGGCAAAGCATCTTAGTTTGTCGATCATGTCTTCCCAGGCAGATAAATACTGGATCCCCTTTGAATGACACCAGAAGCTTAGCCAATTGTTGAAGTCAATCATTTTGTCCTTATACTGTGGTATCATTCTGGGCGAAGGCAGGATGCTACTCAGGGCTAGGGTCATATCTTCCTGGGTCACATGATCCAAGAGCTCTTCCATGTCTCTTTTCATGTAGTCCAGGGAGGTACATCTCAAGTCATTTACTCCAGCATGGACAATGACAGAGTCGTATTTGCACTTGTTGTGGAGTGACTTGAGTGCATGCATTATGTGGTGGATCCTGGCACCCGACAGGCAGCTGACTGTAATTTTCTCCTTGTTCAGCCTGGTGAGTGGGACATCAGTGTGCCTGACTATAGAGTCACCTATGACTAAAGTGTTGGGTACATTGTCTTGCCTTAGGGGCTGTTGTTGGGTGGCACACTGGTGTTGTGAGCTATGTGTCACTTTGGTTGTGACTGGTGTTTGTTTGTGTTTTGGCTTTGGAGGTCCTTGTTGCTTGGTCCGGTTAATGTTAAGGGCCACCGCATATGTGGGTTTAGTGTTGCTATGTGTGGGAGTTGGTGTGGATTTTGAAGGGCTATGAGTTGTTAGAGGTGTAATGCAGGTGTTAGCCTTCTCCTCTTGACTGTCTAGCACAGTCTTGACCGGAGAGAGCTTTGCTTCCAGTTTGGCTAAGTAAGTGCATCTCTTGCAGGTTGTAGTGTTGGGTGATAGGAGGAGAGGATTGTCTGTGTACATAAGGCATTTGCCGCATTGCCCCAGTATGCCCAGATTCACCAGGTGGACAGGAGAAACCACCGAAAGCTGACCCTTGAACATGCCTGTTTAGGTGCTTTTTTGTAAGGTTTAAGAACTGTTTTCCGTTACCTTTGCAAGGTACTTTGCAATTGTAGGCTGTTTAGTGCCTGTGATTAATTTCTCCTTATTGACAAGGAGAGCTGAGTACTTGTATCAGTTTCAGGCTTCCTAGTGCTTTACAGTAGGTTCTAGAGCAAGTGCTAGTCACAGGGGTTCATATTTTAGTGCTACTACTGAGAAACCAGCTAGTTTTAAGGGAAAATTTGAAGAGCAGACTTTCTGGCACCTGGAATAGTTTAACTGTAGCCTCGTAGTGCTGCACGATGTGAAAAATGTGCAAACACGCGTTTTTAAGCCAGAAAGTTGAAAGGGATAGAAATCAGCCGAAAAAGGCTAATAAAATTACAATTTCAGAGCTGGAAGCCACTCCTCTAGCATTAGATAGGCAGTACAATGCTCACCAGTCCCACTGGTAGGCAGTAGGACTTCCCTCTGCCACAGCAAGGACTGGATAGCTCTGAGCACAGAAAATAAAGTCCTGAGACAAGCAAGGCCTGGGATATGGATTGGCTAGAAAAGGTGGGAAACAAGCAAGCAAGATAGTATATATTTTTTTTTGTTGAAACAGGCTAAACAATGCAATAATACAGTAAATAAACAGAAAAGTCTAACACACTTTAGTGTGTAGTCCTAAACAGTAAATGCAATTAAAACTCTATAAAATTAGCAATTTAAAACTATTTAAATGAAGCAAGGCAAGTGCACAACTGAAAAACAATTTAAGTGGCAGTAATACAGCAGAATAAGTAGCTAGTCTAGATATACAGAAAAGCAGCCAAAACACACACACACTTCAGATGCAGTGCAACCTAGAGCACTTGAGTTGTAGCAATATTAAGGCAATTACAGTTATTATAAATGCTCTAAAATATACTCTATATTTCCAAAATGTTTGAGACGCACAGTCAGAACATAAGGAAATTCAGGCAAAATTTTTTTTTTTTTTAAGGGAAAAAGGAGAAACAGAAGGCCTTATCAAATGTTCTCTCTGTATTAGGTAGAATGAGCTGATGTGACTAGACTGGGAGGAGTGTCCCAGATCAGATTTACAGTAGGGGCGGGCAACTGCAAAGCCACCAAGTATAACACAAGACACCAACACGGAGGGTGGGTGGGAACACTAAAGCTATTAGCCTACAAAGCACTAGAGAAAGCCACAAAATGAAAGTTTTTAAACAGATAAAGATTTGTAAAGATACAGAATGCTTTAACTGCAAACAAATCAGTTACCCGTGCAGATTACAATAAAAGTGCTATATATAAATTGCTAGAAACAATAAACTGTATAAATAATCGAAAAAAAAAAAAAAACAGGATACTTATATATCTCAGCTAAGAGTTGGAGTCAACACCTCTCATCCACTCTGCTCAGTGTGCATCTTTGTTTCAAATTCAGACAAGTACAATTGGGAGGATGGCCTAATGGTTAAGGTGTTTGCCTTATAAACACAAAGTACAGGGTTTGAATCTCACAGGGGATAATTTACTAGGCTTAAAATGGCTTGCAAGGGCAGTTAGTCTAGTACTAATCTATGAACCTATATGAGAACATGGGGGCCTCTCCAACTATACTGATTTTTTCAGGCATGTTTTTAAGAATACTCCACTTATTTCTAATAATGTTTCTAACACCCTCTGATCTATGATTATATGTCGTGACATAGCATATATTATTATTTTTAATAAAATTGTGACCAGAATTAACATAGCTACTATTACTAGAAAAGAGGGGTCTCGCTTTGCCTATTCTTTCTATAATAACTTCATCTGCTGTATGTTTTAATAATGAGTTATTGTAACCACAGCATTTAAAATCTGTGGTCATTCTATCCAGTTCCAATTTAAAGTTGGCCTCATCCATGTTAAGTTGACTGGCTCTTAACATTTATCCTTTGACTACACCCTTAAAAGTGCATGTGGTATGCATACTATTTCTGTGGACATATCGACTGGAGTGTATTTCTTTTCTATGTAATGAAGTATCAGTACCTCCACTACATCTAGTTAGACTAACATCGAGTTTTAGGCTTACCCCTTAGCTCTCCCTGGCCTTTCTCTCTCAGATTCTGACAAGTATTGATCGACAATTTCCTACAGTTTCTCCTATCAGTTTGGTAGATATGAACATCCTGAGACAGTGTAGTAACTGCCTCATGTACACAGACAACCACCCACTACTACCACCTAGGAACACAGTTTGCGAGAGATGCAATTACATTAGGAACCTAGAGTCTCTGCCCCCTCCCTCACAAGTCAGTATATCTGGCACTGAGTAGGTTGTCAACACAATCACTACACCTCAAACACCACCCAAATCTACACAACAATCACCCACATACGTGGAGGTCCTCAACAAAAACATACCTAAACAAAGGAGACCTCCAAGACAAAAGCACACGCAATCTCCACAGCCCTCCATACCACATACCATGCATAGTTCACACACCTATGTCTCAAAACCACTAAAACTTAGCAATAAATCCAGCATATTAGTCACAGGAGACTCCATTGTGAGAGACACAGATGTGTGTCTCCCCAGGCTGGATAAAGAGAAAGTCACAGTTAGTTGTCTGTCAGGGGCAAGAATCCACCATATCACACACACACTCAAGTCTCTCAACAACATGACACTGTCATAGACCATGTTGGTGTGAATGACTTGAGACATACCTCCCTGGACTATATGAAGAGAGACATGATTGAACTCGCTGAATATGTGTTCTAGGCAGGTATGTCCCTAGCGTTAAGCAGCATTCTACCATCACCCAATATGATGCCCCAATACAAAGAGAAAATGACTGACTTTAACAACTGGCTTAGTTTCTGGTGTCATTCCAAGGGGATCCAGTACCCGATAGCCTGGGAAGATATGATTGACAGACCACGATACCTTGCCAGAGATGGCCTGCATTTGTCTCGCTTGGGCTTCAGGCTTCTGGCAAAGGCTCTTGCCACCCCCATAGTGCATTTTTTAGAAAAAGTGATGAGGTTAAAACTACCAACATAGAAATTTCAACAAAGCGCAAATTAAAGGTCATGCTGCAAAACACTAGGTGTCTAAACATGAAACTGCACTCATTGCACGCATTCTTAACCCTGGAAAATCCTGACATCTGTGCAGTCACAGAATCTTGATTCAAACTGTGGAGAGTACCCCAGCCTTACTTGGTTACTCATCCTATCATACATTCAGACCCCAGACTATGGGTAGTAATGCCAAAGGGGGTGGAGTTTCAATATATATTAAAGACCTACACACCTCCAGGCTGGACAAACAGTACGATGCACAGGCAACACTCCAGGTCCAGTTAACCATTGACAAGACCCCTATACAAACCATAGCTAGTTACTAGCCCCCAAATCTGATTCAAGATGCCCACTCTGCCTATCTGGACCTCTTTGAATCTATCAAGATTAAACCATTTACCTGATGTTGGGTAACTTTAATTATCCAAACATAGACTGGAAGAACTACTCATGCCAGAACACAAATGCCGAGAGATTCCTCATTTTGTCAATGCAAAGCCTTTGGTACAGCTAACTGATACCCCCACAAGAGGTGATAATATCTTGGACTTGGTATTAACCAACATGAACAACCACTGCAGCATCCCTGCAGTATCATCCTCCATGGTAAGATCCTGCCATAAAGCAGTCACTTTCAAAGTCACCATCTCCCCCAACCTCCCTCTAGCTAGGGTCAAACAAAAAAACTTCCCCAAAGCTGATTACAGCCTCCTGAGGGATGATATAAACAGCTTCACAGCCCCCTCCCTCTCTCTAGGAACTGGCACCAGTATCCAAAACTATACCAAAGCACTATATGAACATTTATATAGATGCATGGAATCAGGAATACCTGACAGGACTAAATCATCCTCCACAAGGAAGAGTAAACCTGTCTGGTGGACAATGCAATAAATAAACTATAACAAAAGAAAACCATTGCTGTCCAGGACCAAGAAGGAGCAGGTGCTCAATTGGAAGCAATCTCTCCTTAGCTTGAACAAGAAAATAAGAGCACTAGTGAAATCTTCCAAAGCAAACTTTGAGTCCAAATTGGCCACACCTATGAGAGACAATTATAAGGTCTTCTTCACATATGTCCACAGTCTCAAAGAAAGCACCCAGATCTGTTCAGAACTTGTGGCCAAGGACACCACATATATAAATGCCGTAGATATAGCAAACTTGCCAGCTGACAGATTCAGTGAAAATTTCACCCCTCTGTCCCCCCTCAGTAAATCAGGACATTCACAGTGCCTGCCCCCTTCCCCTTATATCTAGGGATCAGGTCATCACTGCTCTCTCAAAGACAAAAAATACAACCTCCATGGGACTCGATAACATCCCAGGCTGTATCCTACATGAACTCAGGCAGGAACTTGCAGCACCATTAGGCACCCTATTCAACCAAAGCCTGAGTAACAGCTTTGTCCCAACTGAGTCGAGGACAGCCACTGTCATCCCTTTACACAAAGGTGGAGTGTCCACCAATCTGGGAAATTATAGACCCATCAGCCTAACTAGCCTGATCTGCAAGGCCATGGAATGGATTAATACAGACATCATTAACAAGGACATTGGCAACCTCCAAACACTCAATCTCCCACAGTTTGGCTTTGTCAAGGGGAGGTCATGTCTGTTAAATTTGGTTGACTTTTTTGAGACAGTCACCAAAGCCATGGATGAGGAGAAGATGGTGCACACCACCTACCTTGACTTGGCAAAAGCCTTCAATGTTATTTCCTCTCGGGCATAATAGATAAACTCTCAACTACACATCAATCCATATGTTACCAGATGGGTAGCTAACTGGCTCACTGATAGAACCCACCTAATCAAAATAGGGGAAGCCATCTCAAGTAGTAGACCCGTAATGAGCGGAGTACCCCAGGGTTCAGCTTTAGAGCCTTTGTTATCTGGGATATACTTTTCTGAGATGCAGGACAAATCCAATGGGCTATGGCTTTCCAAGTTTGCAGATGACTGCAAGCTGAGTGCTGTCATCAATTCCCCTAGTCATGTGGACATCCTCCAAGAGGTTCTTACCCAAACAAATGACTGGTGCCAGAAACGTGGCCTCAAGCTGAATACCAAAAAATGCATCATCATCATCCCCCTTGGGGAGATTGACATCCCCACAAATTATCATAGTAATAACAATGTCCTAAGCATGCAATCAGTCATGATGGATTTGGGCACCCAGATTGATAGCAACCTGACTTTTGACCAGCATGTTGCTTCCATTGTATGGAAAGCTTTCTACATGGCCCACCTCATAAGTAAAGGTATCTCATCCAGGAACAAGGAGGTCATAACATCTCTGTATCCTTCCCTTATAAGGCCCATTATCGAGTACAACGCCCCATTCAGTATGTACTTTGCAAAGCACATGCAGCAGCTCGAGAGAACACAGAGGTTCTTCACCAGGAGAATCCAGGGCCTCAAATATCTACCATACACAGATAGGCTAAAAGCCCTATCCCTCTACTCAGTTTCATACAGACTCCTCAGAGGTGACCTCTGTCTGGCATACAAGGCGATCTCTGACCCCACCTTGATGAGACTGCTGCATATACGCAAGTCAAGCTCCACTCGAGTAACCAACATGCATGGCCTCAGGCGGATCTGTGACATCAATAGGACTTGGTGATGGGACAGATTTGTCTCCCAGAGATTTCCCCATCTGTGGAATAGACTCCCTCTCCGCATCAAGAAGAGGACCTCTTCACCCCTTTTTAAGCACAACCTGGTAACTGGATGGGAAATTGAAAATATATCCCTGGGATTCCACCCGTGTCCCTGTTGGACAAGGGCATTGGGTGCTGATTTGTCTAAACATGGACTAAACTCTTGGCTAGGCTTATAAGGGCCTCAGAGCCACTAGCCTAGTAACTTCCTATGATTCTAAAATTCCTGGCTGTGTTAGATTCTATTAACATCTGATATACTAAACTGATAAGTATACTTTTTTTGCAACTTGATTTGCCCTGTACTGTGTGTGTATATGTATATATATATATATATATATATATATATATATATATATATATATATATATATATATATATATATATATATATATATATATATATATATATATATATATATATATATATATCATTAACACTCATTGACACTCATTTGGTCGACAGTTCATTTGGTCGACAGGCAGATTTGCCCCCTTCCCCAATGTTGTGCAACCCTGGAGTTGATATATATAGTTAGGGGGGGTGTGGGGGGTGAAGCCCCCCACCTAAAATGCCTGTCGACCAAATGAACTGTCGACCAAATGAGTGTCAATCAAATGAACTGTCGAACAAGTCATATGGACCCATATATATATATATATATATATATATACATATGTATATATATATATATATATATATATATATATATATATATATATATATAAAATATATATGATTGTTTTTGTTTTTTTTACTTCATTGTTTCTGTCCTTTGTTAACTGCACTGTTTGTTTCTCAGGGTAGCTCTGTAACTAGTTTCAAGTGGGGGTTGTTGAGCCAGCCCATCTTAGGTGTTAGCCATTGCCTGAGGTGTATTTTCTGTGTTGCACTTCTAGTACAGACTTCATTCTGTAAATTTGTGAAGAGCTGATATAGCAGAGCGAAAATTCCTGGCTGTGTTGGAATCTATTACAATCTGATATACTAAACTGATAAGGTCTGAATGGAGAGATGAAAAGTCAGCAAGCAAAGGAGAGTAGTAGTGCTGAAATTGAATTCGTCCTCAAGTATTGGTGAGTACCTTCATGAGGTACACCCTGTTTTAGGATAAAAAAGTGTGCAATCTAGGTAGGGGCACTGGTACCAGGAGTGGAAAAAATGATGGTGTAGAATCCTCAAAATACAGAAACATTCTTAGAATGGGGCCAAGCCAGGTCCAAAGGGAGAATCCCCCCCCCCCCTGTTGTAGAAGGAAGTAGTAGTTCATAGAAATGACAAAAATGTATACGCCAAAGAAGAACCATAAAGACGATATAATGGACTATTGATAAGAAAGAAATTATGTATTGTTACTAATATGCAAAAAGCCTAGAATTTCCAGACACAAGATATACAAAAAGATTAAGAGATAAGTTAGAGGAAAGAAAAATCATCAGTAGCTTCAAGTAAAAAATTGTGGTCAATAATACGACAGATTTTTGAAAAAAACAGTACATAGATCAAGAAACTTTGATCTGTTTGGAAAAAAAAGTATTTGAAGAAGTACAAAAATGTAAACAACAAAACCTAGACATTTTTGAAAAGCATAGAAAAGAAATATGGACATAGGAAAGAAAAAGAGATTTAATATGGTGTAAAAGCTATGCAAAGGAGAAAGCAAAACTAATCAATACAAAAAGAGAAGTGCCAAAGATATTTGAAAAGAAATACAGGCAAAGGAATCCAGACATGGAAAACTTTACAATACAAAAATAAGTAGACAAAGAGAAAAAGTAGAAAGGGAGATTAGTAATGGAGAAGTTAAAGAAATAGAAACTGAGGTCATGAAGTACCTGCAAAGTGAAGGACTCAGTGTAGAAAATCTAATTCAGAAAGCACTACAACAGGACAGAGAAATGGAACTCCAAATTAAGGGGAAACCAGTGGAATGGGAAGCAACTGGTCAGGTGCCATATGAAGATATTTTGGAGCCTTCCACAGAAAACCAGTATAAACATCCACTTGAATCTGGACAGCAGCAAGGGAAGAAACAGGAAACTGTGGAAACTCTGACACAGTTAATGCTGAGGAGTGATATGCCAGTGAGTTCTCATATGACAGTGCTACAGAAGGCACAGGATGAAACTGAAAAGAATGTGCCACAGGAAGATGTAATACAACTTATTATAGAATGCCCACAGGAAATGGAACACAAAAAAATGTGCCCTCAGTTTAGAATAAACTGAGCTAAGAGAAGAGTTGCTTGACTTAATAGAGATATATAGATATATTGAGATCAATGAAAGAAATAGACTGCAGAAGGTCAATAAAGCCCAAAATGTCAGAAGTTTGATAAAGCAAATGAACACAGTAATTAGGACTGTCCATAGAGATTCATGCAATATAATAGAAGTAAATTGGATATATTATTGTGCAGCTAAATTAATAACTGATAAAAGTTCTACCACAAGAACACAGGGTAGTGAAGGAGAGAAAGGGGAGAAATCGAATACCATCATGGAAGTATCGAATAGAGAAAACCATAAAGAAACTAAGACAAGAAGTGTCACTATTAGAAGAGTAAAGAAGAGGGAACCGATTAACAAAAATACTCAGAAAGATAGACGTGATAAAAGCAATGCACATTATTAGAACAGATCAGGATCTAGCATGCACTCTCACAAATAATTAACTAAGAATCTCAGCACAGGTGGAAGAACTTAGAAGATACATAGACAAATATAAAGGAAAAGTACAAAATAAGCAATTTATTGATGACCCAAAAAGATTTTATAAAGAACTGTGAAATAAGGAAAAAGGAATTGAAAGACCACGAAACAAAAGAAGAAATAAATATTGAAGACGTATCTATGAAGATCCTGTGGAACATAACAAAAATGATAATTGGATAGAAAAATCAAAACAAAGAATAAGAAGTTTAAAGGTACAGGATAAGAAATTGGATGAAGTAACAACCAGAGAGAGATTGAAACAAAATTAAGAAAAGCCACTAATTGGAAAACCCCAGGTCCAGATCCAGTACCTAACTTTTGGTTAAAAGTATTAACATCTTTGCATGAAGATTTAACCATGAGTAAGAATTATTTATATGTGAACCCTGAACAGACACCAACCTGGCTAACAACAGGAAAAAAACATGATCCTACTTAACTCATTACATCCAAGTGATGCCTATAGGTGCATCTGCAGTTTACTCCTACTGACACCTCTAGACGTCAAATGTTGCTTGTTCATATTTGCATCAATAATTCCAAAACCATGCTCTGCACAAGGTTTTAAAAAAAATCATCTTAAAGCTTAGACAATCACAAACTCAGCTGCATTAATGTTTGACTTCTGCTAGTGCAGGTAAAGAGATATTATCTGTTGTTTTAATGATATTCATTTATATATATATATATAATTTTCAATTTTTTCTAAATATCTCAACACCCAAGTAACACAGACAGAACTCCTTAGCCTTACATGAAAGCTGTAAGATAAACAAACAAAATGCCGTTGACAGTATATGTATAACTTGATTGGCTGCTGAGATATTGTAAGTTATTTACAAAATATTACAAACATAATAGTTACTCCCCCAGATTCAGCAAGCAGCCATGCAGGAATGGTTCATTTTCAGTACAGCAGTGCACAATGCATATGTATGAAGGTGTGCTGCTGTGCTCTAAAATGGACATGGTTCAGTGTACGAGTGCAAGGGGTGTGTCTGAGAGCAGAGCTCTCACAATATACATACCCCCTGAACTCCAGAATTGCCTTTGCTCGTAATACCCCAACCCATCAGGATAAAAAATCTGGTCAAAGCCATAGGGGACTGTTAAATAAAATCAAGAATTCAATACACAGGAGGTTCAGATTCAAAAGTTTACTAGTGTACACCAGGATGCAAAAAACGTACAAGTACAGAATTTTGTCTAACATGAAACAGGAAGCACACAATTTTATATAGGTTTAACATTCAAGCTGTGCCCACCTTACTGGGCATCTACATCACTTTAGCTTACAGTCCTCTATTCATAAAAACTGCTGATGCTGTATATTTTAAAAAAGTTTTCCTCTGGTAACAATACGGCCTTGCTATCCACCTGGTCAGACATAATGTCTTTCTGTAAAGTTACTTCTTCAAGGTTTCATATCAGTTCGAATACAATAGCAGATTCAGTCTTTTAATACACATCTTTGTTCTCTGTTATACTTTCTCACCAGCTGCATGCTATCTCAGTGATATATATACAAGGCCAAATCATCCCAGCAGGAAAGAGCAGAAGATTTCATTATTTCGCACATTTACTTACCTGACCCAGCAGATAATCACTTGTGAAAAGCATAAACATTAAAACTTGCTACGCTAGTATCTGCCAGGGTTGAAGGTCAACTTGCTTCAAGCCACACTGCAGTTTCAAAACTACTTACATTTAAACATGAATTAATCCTCTGTACTATATGATTAATAGAATAAAATGCATTATATACTACTTTGCTTTTAAACTAGCATTTCTGATATATTCAAATACAGACTTTTCTAACGTTTCCCCCCCCTATTAATACTTTTTATTCTATTTTGAAGTATGCATAGTGTCATTTCATCTCCCAACTTCTTCCACTTAGGATTTTCAGCTAGGCGAGTCATTCAATCTATACTTCAGAAAAAATGTCATGTGAGATCAATCTTTTAATCTCAATATCTTGGTACAAAGTTTCAGTAACAGATACATCAATAAAGTCTTTGATCAATCTTTTCATGCAGGGAATTCCACAGCAAACACATGCTCCTATTAGGAGTATACCCACACAAATGGCAATCAGAATATTCATTAGGATGGAACCCCACCCCCCAAATAGATTCTGGAAAAAGTCCGTCAGTGGGATTGGGCCTGGTTCAGTCATGGCTGATAATTGCTGAATTACCTCTAGGTGATTATTAATTTCATGCCTGTTATCTGGTATATACGCACAGCATTCTTCTTTGATAAGTGCGCACGTACCACCTCTCGCCGCTAGGGTGAAGTCAAGAGCCATTCGATTTTGTAGCACAACAGTTCTCATTGCATTTAGTTCATCAGTCACTAGTTCTAGGGCAGAAAAAGTTGCATTACTTGTTACTTTGAGAAGTTTCGACAACTTCCTCAGCTCCCAGATCGATTTGACTGCTCCATAGGCTGGGAATATTCTTGCCCAAGATATAACACTGTCACTCAAGTCCATATGAGTCAATTTGCATTTGTCTTTCACGGAATTGTGATCTTTCCAGCCAGCTTCAATCTTTCCGACTGGATTCACAGGTTTTTCTACTGGACCTTTGGGTTTTCGAGCTGCTTCTCTCACGTTTCGTATCTTACCCAAAGGTAATTCTGCAGTATGTCTTATTGCCGGAACCAAATAACCCAAAAAACAACTGCCGGACCAATTCTCAGGTAACCATTTATATGCCTTTTTCCCACAAATAAAATAACAGTTTTCTACTTTAGTACTAATACGCATCAGCCCTGCATGAAACATTTTCTGATCTATAACTGACAATTGTTAAAACAAAACTGGATTCTTGCGAATGTCATTCATGGTTGTTTTCAATGAGTTCAAATATGAATCATAATTAGTATTGCAAAGAGTATTGCCATTACTATTCTTAATATAACATCGGTAAGATATGGTTATATTACAATTGCTCCAGCCCACCTGGAGGGTATCATTTTTATAAAAACATACAATTCCTTTTTGCGTGACAGGTAAAAATAAAGCTATTTTGTCCTGTGATCTCACAGTTCCTGTATCAAAGAGTAAATTCTCCCAAGTCTCATTTATCCCCAAAGGGACAGCAGACATTATCAGTCCTCCATATGCTGTTGGTATAGCTGTACAAACCCAGCAATAGTCTCTGCATATACATGCTTCATGGCTAGGTATGTGTTAAAATTTGGATGCCAGTCTATAGACATTTCATCACGCCTTCCCACTTTCACTTGTGTGGTTGTGTGTAGGATAAACCACAACAAGAGGAAAATTGTCACAATTACAGTCAATAAATGTATACTCAACAAAATGATTATGCAACATCTCTGGGGTCAATCTAAATTTCTATTCGCTTTGTTTTTGGCCATCTCGGTCTGGTTGTGTATCAGTCACAAAGTTTTTATCAAGTTGAAATTTCTTTACCGGTTTGCAGTGTGTCAAATGAACCCAGGACGTCCTCTTGGCCACTCTGACTGCAGTAGGTGTTGCCAACAGAACCTGGTACGGTCCTTCCCACTTTGGACTCGCCCAATTCTTCCTTTTCGTCACTTTCAGCCACACAAACGTCTCCAGGGCAAAAACTGCTTCCACCGGTCTGGTCTGTTCCTTATCTGAAAAAAGAGTTAAACTGTAAAACACATTTATTTGTTAACAGTTTCCTCATATAACTAGCTAATGAACTGTCAGCCTCTTGCTCTGCAGGCATGAGAGCTTTCCACTGAGGCACATAATATGCTTTCCCAAAAACCATTTCAAAGGGAGTCAAACCCTTTACATTTGGAACTGTTCTCATACTCAGCAGTGCTAAAGGCAGACAGTGTATCCAATTCTTTTGGGTCTCCTCAACTAACTTCCTAAGTTTATTTTTGAGGGTACCATTGTGTCTTTCCACCAGCCCTGCTGACTGTGGGTGGTAGGCACAATGGTTCTTTAAGGAGATACCAAAAAAATCTCCCAAGTTGCTGAATCGTCTGGTTCATGAAATGTATGCTGTTGTCACTATAAATCCTTTCCGGAATGCCAAATCTAGGGATTACTTCTTTTATCAGGGCTTTCGCCACTGTTGCTGCATCCGGGTTTTTGGTTGGAAAAGCTTCTACCCATTTGGAAAACATATCTACAATAACTAAACAGTATTTATTCCCTTCACACTTGTTCAATTCTATGAAATCCATACAAATAGTATGGAACAGATATGGTGGTATAGGAAAACTTCCTTGCTTGGTTTTAAATGCCCCTTGTGCATGGTGCTTGTTACAAGTATGACAAGCTGCACAAATTTTTGTGTGTAATTTGTGAATCCATATGTTTGGAATATTCGGTTTACTAACTGTACCATCCCCCCTTTTGAGACATGGCACTGCCCATGGCTCAACAAAGCTGCATATCTAAATAAATTAGACGGCAATATTGTTTTTCTCTCTTTGGAAATATACAGTCCATTCTCAAGAATTGCACCTCGTTTTACCCATTTTTGTTTTTCTGCTTTTGTAGTAAGTGTCTGCATTGCTTTTAACATGTCTAAATCTAAAATCTCAGAGGGTTGTAATTCCTCATTCAGAAGTAAAGTTTCTGAGTCTGAGGCTGCTTGCTTTGCAGCTGCATCAGCTCGTGCATTGCCTTTTGAAATCTTATCCTGTTGTTTCGTATGAGCTACACATTTACAAATAGCTACTTTGGTAGGTAACTGAATAGATTCTAATAATTCCAAAATAAATTGCGCATGATTAGTAGGTTTCCCACTAGATGTTATCATTCCTCTATTTTTCCATTGTTGTGCAAATACATGTACTGTAGAAAAAGCATACTGACTATCAGTATATATGTTTACACACTTGTTTTTTGCTAAAGTACATGCCCGCATCAAAGCTATCAATTCTGCTGCTTGTGCAGATAAGTTATGTGGTAAGGATTGGGCTTCTAAAATTTCAGTGTCTGTAACTACTGCATACCCTACCAGATTCTTTCCTGTAGGACCCCTTCTGCATGAGCCGTCCATGTAATATGTCACCTCGGCATTATCCAAGGGCATATCTGTGAGATCTTGTCTAGGTAAAGCTAACTGTTCAATTTCCTGCAGGCAGTTGTGCGGTATGCCATCCGCAGGAGTTGGAAGTAATGTTGATGGATTTAATGTCATACATCGTTCAATTGTCATATGAGGTTGGCTCAGCAGTATAGTCATACATGAAAGGTGTCTAGCAGGAGAAAGGTATGCCACTTTTTCTTGCAGTAAAATTATTGCAACTGCATGAGGCACTCTCAATGTGAGAGGGTGGAATAACACCACTGAGGCTGAAGCCTGTACTGCCATTGCAGCTGCAACTACTGCTTGTACACAGTGAGGCAAAGATCGCGCCACTGGGTCTAACTGCGATGAATAATAGGCTATGGGGCGTTGCTTGTTCCCATGTTGTTGCGTCAATACTGACATCATATATCCTTGCTTGCAATCTACGGTCTGAAAGAACCGTTTGTGATAATTCGGAAGTCCTAAAACTAATGAAGAAGCTATCAACTGCTTCAACCTGCAGAAAGCCGTTTCTGCTTCAGGTGTTAATTGTAAAATATCTTGTGCTGCCATTGGTGTCTTATATATCAAGTCAGTCAGTGGAGCAGATTCCAAAGCATAATTTGGTATCCAGCTCCGACAGAAATTAGTTGTACCCAAGAAAGACATCATTTCCTTCTTGGTTGTTGGTTTGGGTGCTTGCAAGATTGCTGTTTTTCTTTCCTCGTCTAATATTCTACCTTCATTGGATATTACATATCCCAGGTATCTAACTTGTTTTCTCCAAAGTTGTAACTTACTTTTGTTTACTTTGTGTCCTTGTGTTGCTAAAAATTTTAATAACTTTACAGTATCCTCCCTGCATTATTGCTGGGTGGGGGCTGCTAGCAAGATGTCATCTACATAAAGTAGAATTTGACTACCTCCCGGTGGGGTAAAACCTGCCAGGTTGCTAGCCATTTCTTGTGCAAATATTGTTGGGCTTTCACAATATCCCTGTGGTAGTCGAGTATATGTATACCTTTTAACCTGAAATGTAAATGCAAACCAATATTGACTATCAGGATGTATAGGTATCGAGAAGAAAGCATTGCTGATATCTACCACAGAAAAATACTTCTGTTGCGGTTCTAAATCATTTAACAAAGTATGTGGGTCTGGCACCGTAGGTGCTCTAGGTATTACTGCATTATTTGCAGCTTGTAAATATTGTACCATCTGCCATTCCCCGTTTGCTTTTTTAACAGGAAATAGAGGTGTATTACATGGTGAATCAGGAGATTCTACTTTTTCTCCTAAGTCTGCCCATTTTACACTTTTATTCTTTGTCAAGCTGACATGTGGTAATCGATTTGATCTATATAATGCAAGAAATTCTTGAGGTAATGAACAGCTAACTACACTGTTCCCCTCAGTATCCCAGTATAAAGTACGCAATACTAGTCTAGTTGCACGATTTCTAAACAATTCTTGCTTATATTCTCTATCAGGTCCTGGTGTAGTACAGTAGTATAGATGACAGTGTAACAAATGCTGTCGATCAGTGTCGAGGGAGGGGGCTTTACTGATGGCTACGTTCATCAGTTCCTCAGTTACTGCCCCTGGACCAGTCGTGACTAGGTCCTGGCTGTACCACTAAAACGTTTTACCCTCCGAACGCACTACAAAGGTATCCATTTGTCTCTGTGCCTCCATACCTTGTACAGTTGGAACTACTGCTATGCCAAATATCTGCATAAGGTCCCTGCCCAATAGGTTTACTGGACACTTTGCAGAAACAACAATTTTACTTCTCTGGGTCATACCTGAAACAGGGTCAGTTATTGCTATATCATGGGAAAATGGTTCCCTCTATAGCTGTCCATTTGCTGCTTTTACTAGTATATAATCAGGTGATTTGGAATGTTCTGGTAACTTGGAGGGGCGTATCAAAGTCCGTGATGCTCCTGAGTCACACAGGATTTTGACTTCCCTTCCCTCCACCAGAAGTGTAACTTCTGGTTTCGTATCTGCTAAGTAGAGCTCTAGGCTCAATAATGCTAGGTCCGAAATTTCACTTTCTTCATCCTCCATATCTACTTGCACTTCCTCTACTCCTTCTATCACATTTATATTTGTTTTCTGTTTATTAACTTTTCCTGATGATTTCTGACTTTCACATGATGTATCTTCACTATCAAATAGTCAGTCCTCATCTCCCTTATCTTCTGTAATTACCTTTTTGTTTTGCTTACAATCCCTTGCTAGATGTCCCTTTTTCCCACACTTGAAGCATTCACCTCTCTTTTTCCTTTCTTCAAAATCTTCTGAGCATTTGTCAGACTGTTTGTTTCCCTGGGCATTCTTCTTGCCCTTCTTATCTGACTGTAACACAAATACTTCAGCTCCGTCTTCAGCAGTGAAGACTTGCGCCTTCTTTTTCTTTTTACTATTAAAATGTCTTTCAGCATGTCTAGCATATTCAAGTAAGGCTTGTAGCCTCCCTGTTCGATGGTCTATCATATGCTTCGTAATGAAGCTACTAATAGGTGCAATGCAACCTTTCAAAAATGCATTTTTCAATTGTTGTTCATAGGGGGAATCATTTGTTTGGTTCTCAGGAACCGACATACCGCTATGATTATTAAAACATTCTAATAATCTAGCATAGTACCCATCTATTGTCTCATTTTCCTGTTGTATGCATTGGTTAATGCAAGTCCAATCTGCTCTAGGTTTCTATTTCTCAGAGATTCGGTCTGTTAGACCTTTCACTCTGTTGTCTAACTCTGTGTCACTATGTGGGAGTGGTTTAAGCTCTGCATTACGAGGAGTCCAGGTGCCACAAATCATGTGCCAATCTGGACCTATAATTTGTCTTACTACTTTTTCTACTTCTTCCCCATTCAAGTGGTAACTCAACCTCATGCCTTGTAAATCTTCTAAAAATTTCGTAAAATTAACTCTCGGATGGGGGATTCCCTCAGTAGCTTTCCGGATATCTTCTGGTGTCCATGGTCTATATACTAAGAGTGTTGGGTATTGCCCTTCCTGTCCTGCCTGAGGATTTGGAACTTCTATAAGTGGGCATATTTCTTCCTCACTCTCATCCTGTAGGTTTCTCTCTATTTGATATGATTCTGTGTCCCTATGTGTTTTACGTGTTCGGGACCTAGTTTCAATAGGGTCTCTAACAAATGGTTGTGGTCTTGCTGAGACTTCAGGATAATGCAGAGGTGGACTAGCCTGTTCACTCACTTCATATCCTGAAAAGGGTAAGGGAGGGGGCAAGGGAGGAGGAGGAGGAGCTGTCGCTATTACCAAGTTATTATCTTCTTTGTCTAAAAATAATGTTTTTGAATTTTTCAGCTTCTGTTCTCTACGATTTGCTTCCTCAATCCACCTGTGTGCCTGAGGAATGCCTAATTGGCGTTGCTTTTTTGCCTGACCTCCTGCATCAGATTTAAGCTGCTTAAGGAGTTTAACTAGTGAAGTTTTATCTAGTTTACCATCAAATTCATATTTGTTAACCCATTTCGTATAATACCTAACGTTATCAGAACATTGTAGTTGCATGTATTTTGCGTCTTCGGTTAGGGGCGGATCTCGCGATGTTTTAGTGCACTGATTTCCCATAGTAAAGAAAATGTTACGTAACCCTTTTTATCACGTGATATCAAATTCTCAGTTCCTGTTCACAGTTTATCTAGAATAACTGCCTACCTTATTCTGTTACCCTGATCTATGACCAAATATACAGTACTTCCTTTTGTCCCTGATCTGCAAAACAAATCTTGACAACAATATACTGTAACCTAGTCCCTGATCTAAAACAGAAAAAAGGTAAATTCTTCCTACCTGAGCCTCCGGTATTGAATCGTCCAATATCCGCTCTTCGGCCACAGATCAGAAAGTGGCCAGCCTCTTTAAACGACAATTCAGTCGGAGGTCTTTTCACCCAAGAAGAACCGTTTTGGTAACTTCTCTTGCGCAGTATTTGACCACTGGTAGACTCTGATCTGCAGCTGTCTGAGGGAATTCCGGCTAAGAAAGACCAAACTGTTAAATAAAATCAAGAATTCAATACACAGGAGGTTCAGATTCAAAAGTTTACTAGTGTACACCAGGAGGCAAAAAACATACAAGTACAGAATTTTGTCTAACATGAAACAGGAAGCACACAATTTTATATAGGTTTAACATTCAAGCTGTGCCCACCTTACTGACGTGGTATGTCACAGGGCATCTACATCACTTTAGCTTACAGTCCTCTATTCATAAAACTGCTGATGCTGTATATTTTAAAAAAGTTTTCCTCTGGTAACAATACGGCCTTGCTATCCACCTGGTCAGACATAATGTCTTTCTGTAAAGTTACTTCTTCAAGGTTTCATATCAGTTCGAATACAATAGCAGATTCAGTCTTTTAATACACATCTTTGTTCTCTGTTAGACTTTCTCACCAGCTGCATGCTATCTCAGTGATACATATACAAGGCCAAATCATCCCAGCAGGAAAGAGCAGAAGATTTCATTATTTCGCACATTTAATTTCCTGACCCAGCAGATAATCACTTGTGAAAAGCATAAACATTAAAACTTGCTAAGCTAGCATCTGCCAGAGTCGAAGGTCAACTTGCTTCAAGCCACACTGCAGTTTCAAAACTACTTACATTTAAACATGAATTAATAGAATAAAATGCATTATATACTACTTTGCTTTTAAACTAGCATTTCTCATATATTCAAATACACATTTTTCTAACAGGGACAATTGTCCCTACCAAGGCAAAAGTTGATAGAATAACACACTTAGCATAAGCACATAGTGCACACCTCCCAACATGTCAGAGTAAGGAATGTGGACAAAGCCAAAAGGGACAATCTTCCCACAAAGCAAAAAGTTGATAGAGTAACAGGTTCAGTACTAGCAGGGATATTCTGAATGGTATAAAATAAAAAAAACACAAGTAATTTTTTTTATAAATGTGATAATGTTTAAGAGTAGCTGCATGGGTGTGCTCATTGCTTAGCTATACTTAGTCCAGCTTAAACAGCACAAGAAGTTAAATAGCAAGAGACATCCAACTTAACCAATACTGCAATAGTGTAGTGGTTAGAGTGTGTGCTCTGTAAACAGCCATCCCCAGTGTTACCAATTTGCATTTTACATGTGAAAAGCAGTACATAAACATTTTTTGTTTATAATTAGCTACTAAATAACATACATTTGTTAACCAGAGTACTGTAGCTGCCGAGATGTGAGGTGTCAGTTTAATAAAGTTGTGAAACCCCCATACAGTATAGTCACACATGAATAAATGTAATGAAAGCACATTGGGGAATGTCAGGGACAGTAAACAAATTTATAATATGTAATGAATGATGAATCCATCCCATACAGCAGATAGTCTATAAAATAAAAAAAATAAGCAATGCTAAACATTGCACAGCTCTGCTTACCAGGTGTAAGCATGGTGTAAATATGACTGCTAAGCAATGAGTAGCCTAGAAAAATGAATTTGCCCATTGCTAAGCAGTGCTGAACCTGTCTAAGCACAGCCAACCTTAGCTAAGCAGGTTTGCCCGTAGCTTAGCTTAGCTCAGCATATTCAAAACCGTCCAATCATGGCAAAGGGTGAGAAATCTGATGTATTTAAACCCCACAGGAGGGAATACAGTTCATAACTGGTTGAAGCTTCCCACTGTAGGAAGTATGGCATGTGCTGGTGAGGGCATGCCCTTCTGGGTGCAGCGCTGGGGCATACAGGTGTCCAAGGTCATGGTAGGACTCCTGGTAAATAACCATGACAAGAGACTGCTGCAGGGCTAGTAGCAGGGCTCCCAATATAAACCAGAAGCTTAGGACCGTCTCACCTGTGATCTCACCAGTGCCTCTGGTATCCCTCGGATTGGTGAGCAGGTCTGGCACCACTATGCCGACTTGAAGCAGAGAAAGATTAAGCTCTTGGATGAGTGAGTGAGTGCTGTAGAATGCCCCCATCCACCCTACAGCACTCCACTATCTCCAGCTCATATAGCCCCTGGTAGGTTACCCTGGGTCTGTACACTCTTCTCCTTCTCCTCACTATGGGTTGATCATCAGCATTCACATCTTCTCCACCCTCAGCCCCTTTCACATATTGATGTAGGAGAGCAACAGCAACCCCTAACATTTTGTTGGTTTTGGCAGGTAAAATTTCCCCCTCTGTGTACACCAGTGGTGTAGAGTTCATGGGAAAAACCAGAGTGAAAGGTGTTTGCACAGTTTATAGTAATGTGCTGGGCTGGGCTGCTGCCTGTGTAATTGGCTGATTCTGATACATTTCACCTGCCAGCTATGCTAGTTCTCTTACTGTTCTCTTAGCCTTACTGTTTAAACCCCGAGGTGCGCTGCACATACCCAGTGCTCAGATGTGAACGGAGCTGCTGTTTCCTGTTTTTTTTTTTTTTTAAACCCGGTGTGCAGCACACACACACGTTTAGGCAATGTAAACACTGCCAGGCAGCCTCAGACACACCCCCTTCCTTAGCTGTGCTTAGCTAAGGGCAAACACAGGCCACAGAGCTCCAATAAGCTTACAGCATGCATTACACTCCTCCTTATGAGGTTATCTACCTCTTATACTTATACCATGGTGTTGCTGCAACTACATGGTTGGGTGCAAGCTAACACTGAGAGTAATTCTGTGATTCAGTATCAATCCCCTCATTTGCATAAAACAGAATGCTAATTCATAGTTACCACACTAACATTGAGCCTTCCCCCTTAGCAACCGCTATTCCCTGGTATTGTTGTCTTATGCATGCCATTGACTATCATGGCAAAATGCTCATTTGAGTTTAAAAGTTTATTTCCAACTTTTTTCTTATTTGCAGGCGGATCTCGTTTGCGCACCACTGCCCTACACTTAAACGCCCAAAATCGGCCAAAAAAAAAGTTATTTTTTATAATTTTGCAACTATTTCTCATGCCAGTGGCCATATATTTGGCCATTGGCATGCTTACTACATTGAATACATGCTTTCTTTGAAGCTGTCATGCATCCATTTTGTAATTTGCAGAAATGCATTTGATTAGTAACTGAATATATTTCTACAGGTTACACTATTCCTGCACAGATGCCTGCATGCTTCCTGGATCGCTGATTCACTTCATTTGCATGGTTTTCACTAGCAAATGGGCTAATTAGCATATAGCAGTGGTGTCCTTGCAGGAATAGTGTAGGAGCGCTTAGGCATGCCCCGGGAGCTTGTTCCTGGATTGCTCGTTGGCCATATTGCCTGCAGCAGCTCTTGCACTATTCCTGCACTCCGTGCAGAGCTTGCTGAATCCCAGGGACTGTGTTTACTGTGACTTATAAAATTTAGTTTAAGACCTAGAACCTATAGAATACTGCCACTATGAAAATAGTTTGTGCTGAAGGGTTTGCCATTTATACTTCTTTCATAATCCCTATGGTTCCACAGATGTGAACATTTGTTTGAAATGTGAGGACATAATTTGATTCTGTTAAAAAGCTTAGGCTCCGCCCATTGGAAGTTACAGTGCAAACTTCCTGAGTTCCAATGGAGTGAATAAGTTGAGTGAACCTGCAAGCTACCCTAAAAATTATAGAACAATAACTTGCCTTCCGACAACATATTAATTATACACTGCAATTGATGCCGACCGAGTTTATAGTCATTTAGAAGAAAACTTAATTATGGCAACAGAACAAAAGGGCAATAAAAGAAAGTCATACGGAACAAAGGAACATTTGTTGTTAAATAAGTCATAGTGGAGAATTGTAAAAAGGGGAAGAACTTAAGTATGGCCTGGACTGACTACAAAAAAACATTTGATAATATCCAATATTCATGGATAAAAGAGTGCTTAAAAATGTAAAAGGTGCACCCTACACATCAATTACATTACAGTGGACAGGAAACAGTGGTAGACCACTTTGCCATTGAGCCATGATAAAGGAAAACTTATTATTCCAGGGATAAAAATCCAAAGGGGGATATTCCAAGTTGACTCTCTGTCACTGCTGCAATTCTGCTTTTCCCTTAACCCATTAAACTGTGTACTTAACAGCTTAGGGCTTGGCTATAATTTGGCTCCTTAAAAACAACAAAGTGCAAAGACTTCTCATCTTCTCTTTGTTGACAATTTGAAACTCCATAGCTCATCACATGAGGAACTGAAAGCACAACTGCAAGTTGTCAAAACTTTTTTGGATGATATAAGAATGTCATTTGGTCTTGATAAATGTGCAAAAACAACCTTTAAAGCATGAAAACTGCAGCACCAAGAAAACATGCATTTGGGACAAGAATGTGATATAAAAGAATTTGAGCAAGAGGGAGTGTGTAAATACTTGGGAACTGATGAAGAATCAACAATAAAACATGGGCAAATGTGAATAAAACTTAGTAGGGAGCATGTCAGAAGACTTAAATTAATCCTGAAAACAGTGTTGACATCTAGGAATAAAATCCAAGCTATAAACCAATTTGTTCTTCCTGTCCTAACTTACAGTTTTGGAGTGATTGACTTGCCCCAAAAAGTGCTAGATAGATTAGATAGGAAAACAAGAAGGATGCTTCATGCTTACCAAATGATTTATAAAAATCAGTGCATACCAAGATAATATATTCCCCATTCTGAAGGAGGGATGGGCCTCCTTGAAATTGATTACATGTATAGATCTGCAGTCATGGGACTGCACACATATCTGTTGACCTCACACGACCCAAATGCTGTGAAAGTTTTGAAACATGAGGTGAATAAATCTAAGATGACTTCCCTACTTAGGCTAGCAGAAGCATATCAGCATCAAGCAGGAATGGAAATCAAACCAGTCGTAGATAAAAATCAGGCAGCAACTGAATGTGTCAAAAAAAAAACAAAAGAAAGAATATAAGCTGAAGTACCAGATGAGAAGGTAAGAAATGTAGAAAAAGCATAAATCTAGTTGCAAGTATAGAAAACTTCTGAAAGAACCTCATGTTGATCAGGAACGAACACAGGAATGATTAAGGAGAGGTGAATTTAAACCAAGAGATGAAAGGTTAATATTGGTGGCTCAAGATAATGGGCTACATACACATTGGTTTACAAAGTCTATTGAACATGGGGGAGAAACAAACAAATATAGGTTTTGTAAAACAGAATTGGAAACAGTTACACACCTCATTGCTGGTTGTGACATACTAATGGCAGAAGGCTGTATACTGAAAGCCATAATAATGTGGCAAGACTGTTGCACTGGGGATTGTGCAAACATTATGGTTTTGAAGTGGCTAAAAAACACTGGAAATATGAGCCACAAAGCATCATAGAAAATGATGAAGTCTATATCACATGGGATCACCCATTACCAACAGTTCAAAAGATAAAAAAACAGATATAGTAATCCAGGGAAAGAAAACAAAAGTAGCATTGATCATTGAAATTGCCACACCCAGTGACTACAGTGTCCTGCATACAGACAGACACAGTCATAAAATATCAGGATTTGCAAGCAGAAATGAGAGCAATGTGGAAGAAAGATAACCAGATAGTTCCAATAGTAGTAGGAGCAATGGGTCTTATAAAAAAAAGTCTACAATCCTATTTAAATACGCTACCAATACATGTAACTCCGTAGGAATTGCAGGAGAAGTCATTATTGGGCACACTGCGAGTGCTGCAAAGTGCACTTTTGGCTGACATCAAAGAGTAAAGCAATACTAATTTCATTTAATTGTACTTTGACTTAGGAATGGGGTCTATTCCCATCATAGTATTAGAAACCCAAACAATTTGGAGAAATTAAATAAAAAAAAATAATAATAAGTACACTTTTTTGCAACTTGATTTGCACTGTACCATATTTATATGTTTGCTTTATTGTTTCTGTTCTTTGTTGACTGCACTGTTTGTTTGTTTTCCCATCCTCCCTCACAACTGTTGTTGTAGTCTTAAACTTGTTGGCTTTGGAATTGCCCACCCCTGCTATAAATCTGATTTGGGACACTCCTCCCAGTCCAGTCTCATTTGATCACTCAACCTTGTACAGTGAGATCATTTGGGTAGGACTACACCCTTGCTTCTTTGACTTTGGACACTCCTCCCTGTCCTACCTCATTAGCTCAGTGTACTGAGTAGAGAGAGAGCATTTGGGAAGGTCATCCCTCTTAGTTCCCTAATCATGAACTATTTTCTGTTTCCTCCCTCTCCACTTTAAAAAAAAAAAACATGTTTACACTTTATTCAGCTGCTTTTACTGTAATTGTTTTCTTCATACTTAATTACCTTATTTTTGCTGTGTGCTCTTAAGTGTTCAAGTGCTTTTAGTCTTCTGCATTTATCAGTTATTCTAAGCATCTTAGCTTTGGTTTTAACATTTGTGCTTCAGGTCAGTTTACATTTAAGAAGGTTATTGTGGTCTACACTGTCGTGGACAAAACCTTATCAAACCCCACTCTCCAGAAGTCCGCCCAAGAATTCAGAACACTATGTCTGGACAATTCCCATCAGTTTCACCTGCCAGCCTGGTCGACATGGGCATACTGAGACAGTATACCAACTGCCTCATGTTTGCTGACAGCCCTCTTCTCCTAGCACATAATTCTTCCACCTGCAAGAAAAGCATGTACATCAGTAACCTGGAGTCCATGCTCTCTTGCGCCACAGTCAGTACTCCTGACAAAGAGGAGATCACCAGCACAAACACCAGACTACTCACATCACATAGCCAAGCACAACACACATACACCTATGCAAAGGTCCTCAATAAAAAACTTACCTATACATCAAAGACCTCCAAAACACACTCACAAACATTGCACACACAACAAAAAAACACATCACACACAGCAGACAACACACCAATGTCTCACAAATACAGCCAATAAGGCAAAACAATAAACCATTATAGCCCACAAGACATAACAATAAACCAAACATACTAGTTATTGCTGACTCAATTGTGAGACACACCAATGTCCCTCTCACCAGGCTCAACAAGGAGAAGGTCACAGTCAGTTGTCTGTCTAGTGCCAGAATCCACCACATCACACACACACACAAGTCTCTCCACAACAAGTACAAGTATGACTCTGTCATTGTCCATGTTGGTGTGAATGATTTGAGATGTACTGCCCTGGACTATATGAACAGAGACAAGACTGAACTCGCAGAGTATGTGTTCCAGGCAAGTATGTTCCTAGCACTAAGCAGCATCCTACCTTCACCAAGAATGATACCACAATTCCAACAATAAATAATTGACTGCGGCAATTGGCTTAGTTTCTGGTGTCATTCCAAGGGGATCCAGTATCTGTCTGACTGGGATGACATGGTCAACAGGCCTAGATGCTTTGCCAGAGATGGCATTCACCTGTCACCACTGTGTTAAAGGATCCTAGCTAAGGCTCTCAGCTCCCCCATTGTGCCCCTTTAGGCAATGTCCCAAAGACAAACCTTCCAACATAAAGCTCTGTCAAAAAGCAAATTGAAGGTCATATTGCTTAACACTAGGATCCTTAACCTGAAAATGGACTCACTGGAGGCTCTCCTTCACTGGAAGATGCTAATTTCTGTGCAGTCACAGAAACTTGGTTCGGGGCTCTGGAGAGCACCCCTGCCTTACTAGGCTATACCTCATTCCACACATTCTGACCCCAAAAATGAGGTCAGGAAGACTAAGGGTGGTGTAGTCTCTATATTCATTAAGGACAGCCACACCTATAGACTGGTTTGCCAGCATGATGCACTGGAATTACACCAGGTGCAACTGACAGTTGGCAAGAGACCCACCCAAGTTATAGCTAGCTGTAGACCCCACCTCATGACTCAAGGCACCCACTCCTCTTACCTGGACCTACTTGACTCCATCAAGGTACCCCCTAACACCCTGATCCTTAGTGACTTCAACTACCCCACCATAGACTGGGTGAACTATTCTTGCACTAATGCACTCTCTCAGTGATTCCTTGATTTTATCCGTTCTAATGCTCAACACCAGCTTGTCTCATCCCCCACAAGGGTGAAAACATTCTGGACTTGGTTCTCATGAAATGGGTGACCTCTGCACCACTCCGTTAGTATGTTCTTCCCTGGTGAGATCAGATCATTGGACTGCCTTATTCAAAGTTTCTTTCACACCCAACCCCTCCCCCAGCCGTAATCAAGCTAAAAAACTTCTCGAAAGCCAACTACAACCTCCTAAGGGAGTGTATCTGTAACTTCACATCATCACCCCCCCCCCCCAAGGATGCAGACAACTATGCTGAACAGTACGCCAATGCAATATACAAGCACATGTACAGCTGCATGGATTCAGCCATACCCAACAGAACTAAAACCTGCTCCTCAGGGAAGCACAAACCTGTTTGGCATATATCCTCTATCAACAGGCTTTACAACTAAAGGAAGAAACTGTTGTCCAAGGGTAAAAAGGAACAAATTCCAAATTGGAAAAACTCCTTCCTTAGCCTCAACAAGCAAATTAGATCACGAGTGAAAACCTCTAAGACCAATTATGAATCAAAACTCGACTCCAAAACAAAGGGAAACCATAAAGTCTTTTTCAGTTACGTCAGGAACCTCCATGGCAAAGCCCAGGTTTGTTCCAAATTAGTACTTAACAGTATCACTTACACTGATCCTGTTGACTTAGCCAACCTGCTGGAAGATAGGTACAGTGCAAACTTCGCAAAGGTCTTTATTGACATCTCAGATACTTGTCCCACACCTCACATCTCCGTAGATCAAGTGTTGCAGGCCCTATCCAAGGCAAAGAACCTAGCTTCCATGGGACCTGATAGTATCCTAGGATGTATTCTGCACAATCTCCAGCAAGAACTGGCTTCACCATTGAGTACCCTATTCAAACACAGCCTAAGTACAGGCTTCATTCCAGCAGAGTGAAGAACTGCCATTGTCATCCCCTTACAAAAAGGTGGTGCCACTACTGACCCTGAAAACTATCGCTCTATTAGCTTGACAAGTTTGATCTGTAAAGCCATGGAGCATATTATTATGGATCTCATAAACAAGGACATAGGCAATCTCCCAGCACTTGACCCCACCCAGTTCAGATTCGTGAAGGGCAGATCTTGCCTGTTGAACCTGGCTGATTTCTTTGAGACGGTCAGGAAGGCCTTGGATGAGGGTAAGTAAATACATACAGCTTACCTTGACTTGGCCAAGGCCTTTGACACAATCCTCCACTCGAGCATCATCAAAAAGCTAACACAACTAGGCGTAAATCCCTATCTCATCAGGTGGGTGGCCAACTGGCTCACCAACAGGACCCTCAAAGTCAAAATAGGCACCTCCACCTCGGAAAATGGACCTGTCACTAGTGGAGTTTCCCAGGGATCTGTCCTGGGACTCCTACTGTTTGGCATATATTTCTCAGAGGTCCAGGCAAAGACAAAAGGCCTGTGGCGGACCAAATTTGTGGATGACTGTAAGCTGGGTACTGTGATTGACTCCCCAAATTATGTTAACATACCTCAAGGGGGGTCTCACAACAATAAATGACTGGTTCCAAAGTCATGGCCTCAAGCTAAATACTAAAAAATGCATCATCATACCATTTGGCAAAAACATGACCCCTACTGATTACCCCATCAATGGCAACCCCCTAAGCACACAGCCTGTGGTGAGACACCTGGGCACTCAGGTTGATAACAACCTCACATTCGACCATCATGTAGCGGCAGTGGTTAGAAAAGCCTTTTACTTCGTTCATCTCATAAGTAAAGCGATTATATCCAGAAAAAAGAAGGTTATTACCTCTCTATACTCCTCTCTCATTAGACCAATAATTAAGTATAACACCCCATTTGGGATGTACCTCTCCAAACATCTGCATCAACTGGAAAGTCCACTGAAATACCTCAGAAAGAGAATCCATGGCCTCCGACACCTGTCCTATGCAGACAGGCTCAAATCACTATCACTCTACTTTGTATTGTACAGATTGCTCAGGGGTGATCTGTGTTAGTCTACATGGCAATCTGGAACCCTGCCCTACTAGAGTTGCTCCATATCTGTAAGTCTAACTCCTTACACACTCTCCACTCAGAAGGCCTGAATCTAATATGCGACATCAGCAAAACCTGGTGGAGAGGCAGGTTTGTCTCCCAGAGGCTTCCCTATCTCTGCAATAGACTTCCCATGCACATCAAACAGAGCACCTTGATGACCCTCTTCAAGCGCAACCTTGTTGAGTGGATGGAAAAGCACAGATTTGTCCCAGGGATTCCACCTGTGTCTCTCATTGACAGGTGCTGAGTGAGATTTCTTTTTGAGGATAAACTCTTGGCTAGGCTTGTAAGGGCCCCAGGTCCATTAGACTAGTATCCTCCTATGATACTGTGGTCATCATTGGGTAAAATGTAAGTGTGAATGAAGACACTAAAAATAGACATATATTTACTTTATACATTATTAAAGTACAACTGAATATAAATATATTGATATATTTTGAATAGCCATCAATATAGAATAAAAAAAAAAAAAAATATATATATATATATATATATATATATATATATATATATATATATATATATATATATATATATATATATATATATATATATATATATATATATATATTTACTTAAAGATAAATTTTAACAGCTGTCAGTTTTCAACCACTAGAAATTGATGCATGGTCATTCAAGCCTGTTTCAGTAGTGGCATTAGGACAAAATTGCCAAAGAAGCTATCAGTATTCGAGCTTGGTTTCCCCATATACTTCTTGTTTCATCCTCCATGCTTTTATCAATGATGAAAAAAGAAAGCAATCATTTAAAGCTCTTACTACTTGAAGTGCATCTGTAGAGAGCATTAGTCATCCTGCCAGTGTTAATAAGATAATAATGTTCATTTACTCTATTGTGCAGTCTTTTCTCAGTCTTACCCACATAATAAGCATTGCAATGTAAACAAGTGACTAGATAAACAATACCCATGTATCACAATTAAAGGGTCCTGGACATCCAATAGTTCTGTTATATTCTGCTACTGTAAGGTTAGTTCCATAATGTATACATTTACAATATTTGCACTTTTCTCATTTTGTAATATGTCTCCTAGAAAATAAAGCATGCCTTGTGTTTCTGATATATGTTTCATATTTCTACTTATCTTGTAAACTATAACTGAACCCCCACCATGTATATTGTTAAATTAATTCATAAAAGTTAGATTCCACACCTTAGTAGTAATCAATCTAATGGCTGGTGCAGCCCCACTACAGGGAACCACCTTGGCTTGAGATCTACACACATTAGATACAGTTCTTTCTTTCAACTTATTCTACGTTGCATTACCAAAGTTCTGCTATAACACTTTTAATGTCAGAACACTGAAGAAACTATTCACTGAAAACCAATGTTCAAAACTCAAAAGAAAGAAAGCATAAATGGCAAGTGTCTTTGCAAGAGAATGCCTTCTCTGCACCCCCAATGTGGTGCAGCAAGCACATACACCTCTTAATCACACATATACCCACTCCATTGTCACCCCAACTTGAAGAAGGTAGACATCTCCCAATACGAAGAAATTACTGTTGGTGCACCCTTTAAAACTGCACCAGCAGTGTCTTCCTATGGAAAATAATAATTGTCATTGTGTTCCTAAGCATTTTGGTCTTCATTTAACTGATGCTAGCTAAATTTTGCCTTGACAACCAGTAGGTATACCCATATGCAGATATAGTCCCCCAGATTCAGCAAGCTCTGCACGGCGTATAGGAATAGTGCAGGAGCTGCAGGAGGCAATATGGCCGCTGTGTGATCCAGGAATAAGCTCCAGGGACATGCACAAGCGCTCCTGCATTATTCCTGCACAGACACAGCTCCTGTATGCAAATTATCCCATTTGCAGGGGAAAACTATGCAAATGAGGTGAATTTGTGATTCAGGAAGCTGGCAGCCGGCTGTGCAGGACTAGTGTAGTCTGCAGAAATGCACTCTGTTAATAACCGAGTACATTTCTGCAAACTACAAAACAGAGCCATGACAGCTCCAAATAAAGGGTGTGTATTATGTTGAAAGCATGCCAATGGCCAAATATATGGCCAATGGCATGGAAAACAGTTGCCGAAATAAAAAAAAATAACCTTTATTTTTTTTAGCCAATTTCAGCTGTTTAAGCATAGGGCAGCGGCACTCAAACGGGATTGGGCTGAAAATAAAAAAAAAATCTGAAATAAGCATTGTATCCAAAATCATTATTTTGCCATTATACCCAATGGCAGGCAGAAGACAAAATGGCCAGTGAATAGTGGTTGCTAAGGGGGAAGGCTCAGTGTGGGACTTGTAACTATGCATTAGCAGGCAATCTTATGCAAATAAGGGGAATGATACTGAATCCCAGATTCTCCCTCATGGCTAGCCTGCACTCAACCATGTCAGTGCAGGAAGAGCATGGTGCAAGCCTAAGAGCTAGCTGACATCATAGAGGGGTATGTCAGGCATACTGTAAGCCTACTGGAGCCCTCTGGCTCGGGTTTGCCTTGAGCTTAGCAGAGCTAAGCAAGGGTGTGTGTCTGATGCTGCCTAGCACTCTTTACATTGCCTAAGTGTGTGCGCCCGGCACGCACCGGGTTTTAAAGGAAAAAAAAAAGTAAACCAGGAAATAGCAGCACTGTGCACATCTGAGCACTGTGTTTGCACTGTGCGCCCCTGGGCTTAAACAGGAAGGCAATGGGAAGGGAAAACAGCAGTAGGAAGTTAATCAGGGAGAAATAGCATAGCTGGCAGGTGAAATGTATCAGAATCAGTCAATTACACAGGCAGCAGACCAGCCCAGCACACCAATGTAAACACCTTTCCCTCTGTTTTTTCCCACATACTCTACACCACTGGTGTACACAAGTGGGGAAATTTTACCAAACAAATGCAACAAAATAGGGGCTGCAGCAGCTATCATAAATCAACATGTGGAAGAGGCTGAGGGTGGTGAGGATGAGAATGCTGATGATCAACCCACAGTGAGGATAAGGAGAAGAGTGTACAGACCCAGGGTAACCTACCAGGGGCTACATGAGCTGGAGATAGTGGAGCGCTATAGGGTGGACAGGGAGCTCCTACAGCAAATTGTTGAGCTGTGCCGGCCACACTTCACACACAGAACTAACAGAGGGGAATCCACCCCAGTGGATACCAAGGTATGTGTAGGCCTAAGAATATTAGCCACAGGAATCTTTCAAAGGCCCAGCTGGGGATATCATGGGTATGCAGAACACAAACCCTCGCACGTTAAGGCTTGCGCGGCCCAAAACAATAGCAGGAAACATACAAAGGCCAGCAAGTCAGTTCCAATAGCTTTATTGGCAAGTAAATAGGTGCAACAAATACACCATAATACTCCCTATAGTTCAACAGCTCACATATCAAAACGTCAAACTAGTTTCGGTAAAAAACCTTCATCAGTGAGGAAAAATAAGGAAACCACATTCACCAATGAAAATACTCAGTATATATACCCAGCAATAGCCAATAACAACGTGATAATCACTTGACATATAAAATTGGTATTTGGTATACTCAGCATATAAAACAACATTATTCAATTATTTAGTGGGTGACACTTCAAAATAAGCTCAGTATCATAAATAAGATACTATAAACATTCTAGGCATAAATTTGCAATATAGATATAGTGTATATGTATAATACCAGATCTAACAAAATCTGCTCAATGCTACCATCCAGATATCTAATGAAAATAATATATATTTGTATAGGTCCCTATAGGTGGTCATTAAGTCCTGGTGGAAATAAGGCCCCTAAGTGTATTATCCAGTATCTTTCTTTATGGCTAAGAATACTCTGCCAACCAAGCTGATTATGTCTATTGCCCTGAATCTTATCAATAACCGTAAACATAAATTTGGCAGATTTATGTTTGATAGAGTGTTGATATAGGGCATTGCTAAGTTTCTGATTACGAATATCACTGCGATGTTCACCTATTCTGATTCTTAGGGAACGTGAAGTTTTACCTACATAGAAAGCTTGGCAATGGCATGTAGCCAAATAAATCACCCAACTAGATGAACAATTAGCAAAGATACGAGTATCAAATATCTTACTAGTGTTTGCACTTGAAAATTGTTTAAGTTTATTAACATGTCCACAAGAGGAGCAATGACCACAAGGGAATGTTCCCAATAATTCATCACCTGAAATGGTCAATTGCCTATAAGTGGCACCCCCACTGTCCTGATGTTTGTAATGGGAGAATAATGTACCTAAGGTTTTGCCCCTCCTGTAAGAAATGGAACATTGATTAGCCAATATATGACGAAGATAGTCATTAGCCAATAGTATATTCCAGTTATTGTTCAGTATGTTCCTAACTAGTTGATGATTTTTCCCAAAAGTGGTAATGAATCTAATAGTTTCATCCTGTGTGACATCCTTCTTTTTATATTGTAATAGATCTCGTCTGTCTTGTTGATCCGTCCACACCCTCGCTATAGATATATCCACACTTGAATAACCTCTATCCAAAAATCTCTTGTTGAGATCATGTTTAGCATCCTCATAATCCATCAGGGAAGAGTTAATGCGTTTCATGCGTAAATATTGTGATTTGGGAATGTTGCGGATGGTGTGACGTGGGTGCATGCTGGAAGAGTGGAGTAATGTGTTGAATTGTGGATATTTCCTATGTATTTTAGTGTTTAGAGTATTGTCAACATTACGATATATCGTAACATCCAAAAAGTCAATAACTGACTTATGATATATTATGGAAAATTCAATGCCCCAAATATTATTATTCAAATGTTCAACAAATTCCAGCAAATAATCTGCATCCGCACGCCACACCATCCAACAATCATCAAGGTAACGCCTCCAAATGTCCATCTCAACCAAATAAATGTTATGTAGGGGATCGTAAATAAGACATTCTTCCAAATAAGCCATAAATAAGTCGGCATATATTGGGGCAAAGGAGGCTCCCATGGCTGTACCTCTCAATTGCCAATAACAATCACCCTGAAAGAAAAAAACATTCTTGTTGAGGACGTGCTCCGACATACATACTAATAAGGTGTTAAATCCTGGTGGATAGAGTTCAGCTTTTTTGAGCCAAAAGTCCAAAGCTTGCAGACCAGCCCAGTGTGCGATACTAGTGTACAGAGATTTCACATCTAAAGTACACATTAACCAATCTGGATCAAGTTGAGTATCAGCAATAATGTTAAGAAATTCAGTTGTATCCTGTATACGGGCTCTAACCATGGACAACAATGGCTTCAAGTATTGCGTTAGAAATACAGATAGAGGTTCTGTAAGAGATCCATGACCCGACACAATGGGTCTACCTGGGGGATGAGTAATGGATTTATGAATTTTGGGTAACAGATATAAAATCTGTTTCTGGGGGTCACTAACTTGTAGATGTTGGACCGTCTTTTGTGAAATAATTCCTTCTTGTAAGGCCTCATTAAGAAACTGGTCAATATCCTGTTTAAATCGAAGGGTAGGATCCATCCCCATGTGCATGTAGCAGTTGGTATCTGACAATTGTTTAAGTCCTTCCTGTACATAGTAATCAGTATTAAGAACAACTACCACTCCACCTTTATCAGCTTGGAGGATAACTATTCTATGGTTCTGTCTTAATTCAGAAAGTGCTTGTCTCTCCATAGAAGTAATGTTATCCTGGGCTATGTTAGTGTCAAACTGGGGAAAATGTAGGTCCTTCAATACTGCTTGTTGGAAGATCCCCACATGTTTATTCATGGGGGGTTGAAATGTCGATTTTTTAAAAGTAAAATCAGTAGATCTTTGAATGGAAGGATGATCCTGATCAGAGAAAAAACATTTTAAATTGAGTTTTCTACAAAATTCCATAACATCCACAGAAACTGAATAATGGTCAGAGAAAAAGCTAGGGACAAAACCCATTCCTTTATTAAGAATACAATGTTGATCTTGTGTGAGCACATGGTCCGACAGATTTAAAACATTGTCAAAAGGTTCAATTATTGGTTCAACAGTGCCTGAACTAGTCCTGTCATAGAATCTGTATTTATTTCTATTCTTGTGCTTCCTCCCCCCTCGGGATTGCCTACCATGCCTAAAGGGAACTTAGGTTGGATTTTCTTTTTAAGTGGTGAATGAACCATAGTACCCCCCTCGCTGTCAGTGTAAGATGACTCCTCCCTTGATGTACTGGTATAACTCTGGTCACTTTGTTTTAAAATAGACCTTGGTCTTTTCCTAGACTTTCCTCTATTCATGTTGGATCCCAAGTCCTTGAATCGCACAGTCCTTTGAACATGAAAGGGCTGACCCCTCTCATAATCATTCATGTCCCTGGTAAATTTTTTAAGTTTTCTTTCTTTAACCATATTATCATAAGAGGTCAATTCCTTAGACAGCCGGTCAATACAAGCAGAATATTTGGAACTGGATTTGTATTTTTGGCATTCCGTACTTAGATCTTTAACCTCCGTCAACAAAAGATCCACTGTTCTCTCATAATAGGCAGTTAAGATTTTCACAAATACCATAGATCCCATCCTTAACACTTCATCCCATTCCTCTGTCAGCCTCTGTTCAGATCTGCCAACAAGAGGACGAAGCTTAATGCGGAGACCTCTCGGTGCCAAATTTTTATATGAATAAGCTTTGAAAAGTCTTAAGTGCCAAATATTGGCTCTAAGGCCCTTCAGGCCTTTTTCCAAGTTACGGAATGCCAAATCACAACCCCCCTCACTGCTGGGGTTGCTCTTACTCTGGTTGTTGCTTGGGGTATCCTCCAAACCAAATATGGCTATATCCTCCCTATCAGCACACAACCCATGGAGTATCTGATCCAAATCCATCTCAGAAAGCAATAATATTGAATGGCTGTTCAAGGAAGAGATCCTATTTTAAACAATTGCGTATGTCCAGGGATCAAAAATAATTAAAGAAAGTGTAACTCAGACCAAGGTCACCAATCATATAATGATATACTCATCATGAAAAAAATTTATGACCATCTGTATGGGATATATACCAGACACCAAGGGTATGAAGTCGCTGAACAACTGTAAGTAAATATGGTAATTCTGCATATGAGATATAATATTTGTTCATATATGTAAAAATAAACACATAAGTGCCTAAGCATATAACTAAATAGTCTGTATAACAGCACAAAAATAAGAATGCAGTCACTGTTCAGATAAATATAACAAAAGCTAGGGGTATAGTTTAAATACAAATATAGAATAGAGTAACCAAGACCCCATCCTTGAGTAGCCCCCGTATAGATATGTCAACAATTAGTTCTAGCTGATATACAACCTATGTTTAGCAAAGGTAGTTGGCTGGAATGTGAATGTGCCCAAAATTACAAAAAAAGGACATTAACACCTAGAAAACTAGAACACAGGTCCCAATGAATCCAATGTACATTTATATCAAATCCCTATACAACTGTTAATGAGGGACACATGATATCAAAGAACAAAAATAGTATCACTTAACAATATATCAGGCTTAGACTGACAATAAAATATTCATATATTGTTCTTAAAAAATAGAGTCAACCCTGAACAAGTCCTGTTCACCTAAATTGAATAGGTATATGACCCCGTATATGTATTAATAATTATTGTCACGCTTCCACCTGAAAAGTGGAAAAACTGTTCTCATCCATAAATTCTACCTGACCTGTGTTCAAAATTGCGATATTCCGATGTCACAGTAAAGACTGAAAACAACAATATAATGAAAAAAAGCATTGAACTCATATAATAAATAATAAATAAAAATGCCTTGCCAAGCTTGAATTGACCTATACATACATATTGTAAGTCAATGATAGTTCACCAAAAAATACATGTACATTAAACATACATATCCTAAAGACTTAAATGTCCAAATATATGTCCAAACCTCCAAGAATATATGTCCATAATTAAATAAAGGACACTGTTGTTAGTCCAAGATGAAAATGACGATATGATTTCCAGTTAGCGTCCACGTGGAAAAAAGAACGCCTTATAGCTAGGCACCTGATAAACTGTCCAACATACCCAAATATGAATGAAATGTTCATATCAAAAAAGCCATAGCGACAGTTTATAATTATAACAGATGCTGAAAGCACATATTCTCGAAAGTAGAACACCAATGTAAAACCATAGATGTTAAATCCAAAAAGATATGTATAGTCGCCAAAAATATGTAGGCCCAATGTACCTGGCTAGTCGCGTTTGCGATGTAGTACATCCACTTGAAAGTCCTACTGATGTAAATTCCGTGATCTGTCCAACACTATAGTAAAAATCAGACAATCCCTCCTAGGAATTGTCCATAACAAAAGATAACAGTTGGCGACCTAAATTTCCAATCCAGTACGTGCGATAAGAGTATCGCTAATGTCATATATGAAAATGGTATATCTATATAACAATTGCCGTTATAAATACACTTAGTTCACGAACAAATGTGAAAATCAGTCACCCATCCATGAAGTGCTGGTACGACCATAGAAAACTCAAATGTAGTCCACAAAAACCATCGGTGAATGGTAAAAATCCAATTACAAAAGGAGAGGAGTCATCTCAGCCAACAGCAAGGGAACTGAACGCCAACAGCGAGGAAAACACGTAAGCAGAACACAAACCCTCGCACGTTAAGGCTTGCGCGGCCCAAAACAATAGCAGGAAACATACAAAGGCCAGCAAGTCAGTTCCAATAGCTTTATTGGCAAGTAAATAGGTGCAAAAAATACACCATAATACTCCCTATAGTTCAACAGCTCATATATCAAAACCTCAAACTAGTTTCGGTAAAAAACCTTCATCAGTGAGGAAAAATAAGGAAACCACATTCACCAATGAAAATACTCAGTATATATACCCAGCAATAGCCAATAACAACGTGATAATCACTTGACATATAAATTGGTATTTGGTATACTCAGCATATAAAACAACATTATTCAATTATTTAGTGGGTGACACTTCAAAATAAGCTCATTATCATAAATAAGATACTATAAACATTCTAGGCATAAATTTGCAATATAGATATAGTGTATATGTATAATACCAGATCTAACAAAATCTGCTCAATGCTACCATACAGATAAGGATAAGGAGAAGAGTGTACAGACCCAGGGTAACCTACCAGGGGCTACATGAGCTGGAGATAGTGGAGCACTATAGGGTGGACAGGGAGCTCCTACAGCAAATTGTTGAGCTGTGCCGGCCACACTTCACACACAGAACTAACAGAGGGGAATCCACCCCAGTGGATACCAAGGTATGTGTAGGCCTAAGAATATTAGCCACAGGTATCTTTCAAAGGCCCAGCTGGGGATATCATGGGTACCTCACATGCATCAGCATCCAGGGTACTTCACCAGTTCCTGGATGCCATGTCAGCACATGCCAGTGAGCACGTATATTTCCACAACACTCGTGAGGTGTTGGCCAGCAATATGCATCTCTTCCACCAAATAGCAGAATACCTTGAGGTAAAAGGTGCTATAGCCTGCACACACATATGCATCAAAGCACCACCCGGTGAGCGGGGTAAGGTCTACATCAACCGCAAGGGCTTCCCCTCCATCAACTGCCAGGTCGTGTGCGATGCCCAGGGCATTATAATGACTGTGTGTGCTGGCTGCCCTGGAAGCTATCATGACTCCCACATCTATCATCTGACGCAGCTGTACCAGAGATTTGCCAATGGGGACATCCCTTACGGTCACCTAGTGGGGGATGCTGGTTACACACTGGAGCTGTGGCTGATGACACCCATCAAAAATGCACACACACCCGAACAAGAACTCCATAATGAGGCACACGCACAGACCATAATCAACAGAGTGTGTGTTTGGGATGCTAAAGTTATGGTTCTGGTGCCTGGACACATCAGGTGGAGCCTTGCAGTACTCACCAGCAACATGTACCCAAATTGTCATCGTATGTGCCATGCTGCATAATATGATCCGGCATAAACAGCTGCAGCAGGAACAGCATGGGGCAGGGCCATACAGCCCCCCCCCCCACCATTGCCAAGGCCTGCACAGGCACAGAGTGACTCGGAGGAGGAACAACCTTAGCCTGTCCCAGTAGGTAGAAGGAGGAGTTCCCAGTATGCCCAGGCCTTGGCAAAGAGGCAATGCATAGCACATACACTGACATGGTAGGGACCCAGAGAATGACACCTCTATCTGACTCGCACATACAATATAACGGATGGCAAACATGACACTACCTGTGCTTAACCATGTATAGGAAGTGTACTATGTGCATCTGACATAGTCAGCCCTCCAACACCATCCTCAGTACTGGCACAGCCTCAAGGTAAGTAACTCTTACTACCAACTGCCGAACAGAGTAGTATGTGTTGTTACTTGTATCTATAGTATGGATGTGAGCATGCAAGGGAATTGGGTGGCTGAATGGGATGCTAACATATAGTAGACACCTATAGTGGTAGCATTAGATCTGTAACAAATACTGGTGTCACCCTAGTAGCCAGTAGTAGACAAGGTGACAAAACACACTGCAAGAAATGTGCTGGGCTACATGTGTGTGCATAGGACACACACATGCCAGTCAGGATGGCTCACATACCCAACAACAGTCTCAGCCAGCAGGACAGGTGTAAACAAACACAAACAAAGGCTGAGCTAAGGCCTCTGATTGATGGCTATGGGGGACATCCCCCCCAGACATACACAGACAGACTACAACAGGTCGGGCAGTAGGATGTTAGTTCTGAAAGGTAAGAAGTCAGAAACTGAAATGCAGGTCAGTCAAACCTAAGACCTGTAGTACACTGATATGCATCTAGTCAGCATGATAGGTTATAAAACAGAATGAAACGGAGTACCTGAAATACCAGTATAGTCATAGCAAATGTGTACAAGTGTCAGGTGTGCCCCCCTCAATCCTATGTAGAAATGTAGTAACAGTCAGGTGTGCCACCCCACCCAATCCTATGTAGAAATGTAGTAACATGTATATGTAGTTATAATAACAGTGGTGCACAGATTACCTGAGTTGGCCAAGGTAGCAGGATAGATTGTAGCATGTGTACAATATGCAGTTCTGTGTGTGTTAGGTTGGTGTGTGTCATATATTGTGTCTGAGTGGTCAGTATGTATGCATGGTGAGGTTTGTCCTGGTAGCCACTGCCCAGTACTGCCATTGACAGGGCCAAGTTCTCACAACTGCAGTGCCAAACACACTGCTTCCCAGCAAAACACATTCCAGCAATAAGCCATAGTAAATGTTTGGAAGTAATATGTGTCACCATCTGAAAGATGGACATGGCATGAATGTTGGCCCAGTCATACAAGCAGTACACAGGGGGAAGTACCCCAGACAGACAGTGTATAATATGTTACTGTCAAATGGACACACCCTTGGAATTGTACATACATGTTTGCAGCACATTATTTGGGCTTGTAGTAGGGAATATCTATGTTGTCTGGCCAAACACTGGCAGACCACAAAGGTCATAGGAATGAAGTATTGAGAAAGCGCTCATGTCCTGCACAAGTCAGCATAAGTTTAATGCCCCATGCATATCAGTGAGACAGATGCAAGTAGTATCCATAGCACACATGAACCCAGCTCACCCCACCACCACCCACAGGTACCTCTCCGGTCTCATCCCTGCTGTTGGGAATGGGTACAATATGACCCCCACCTCTGTATGGCAATAGCGAAAGAATGCAGCATGCAGAACAGGTGTCCTATGCAGGTGTGTCCCTAGCTGTAAGCAGCACTCTGCCAGCATCCACACCACTGGATCAATAATGACAGAAGGTATTGGCATGAACACCTTGCACACCAACCCTGTCACCCTTGGCGAATATAGTGTATTGCAGTCTGGGACTGTAGGAGTGACAGAATGCAATGGCCTGCTACAGCTGGCCTGCATCACTACCAAATGGACTACAGTCCTCTGCCAAAGGCCTGTGTCTCTCCCATACTGCCAATGTATGTTATGTCATGGACTCCCAAATAACATAACACAGTCCGCAGAACCCAACTGCAAGGCCATGTGGACAAATCACAGTAACATGTCCACCACGTCCTACTGCATAAACTGTGGACCAACACCAAATTACTGCTGGGATGAGGTGATAACTATAGAGGACATATCAGATAATGTTTGCATAATGTATGGAAGAGGAGAGAATAATAGAGGGGGGGGGGTGGAAGCATGGGTGACATGGAGTGTGTGAAGTCCGAAACTCAGCCGTGTGCACATACTATCCCTGACTGCATATACAAGAATGGGTGGCTACAAACCTGCTTGTAAACCACAATGTGAAGGGGTAATGTCCAGAATTATGACCCCTGCCTCTGGGTAACCTGTGTGAATCTGTACAGCTGTGAGGTATGGCCACAGCAGGATATGGCCATACTGTCATGTGGATGGCTCTACAGGCATGGAATCCTCTGCCACCACTGTACCAAGGTGCTGAACCATTTTCACAGACACAGCAGCAAGTGTCTGCAGTTTCCCCTCCAGAATGGCATGATTGTGCAAGAAAATGTAGGCTGCTGACCACAATACTGGACACAGCTGCATTCACCCTGTGTTCCCCAGAACATCACTGCAAGCAAATATATATGTCTGACAGTACTTGAGGACATAAAACATCAGAGTGTAAAACAGTACATATGTCTGAATATCTCTGCTAACACCAGGACCATGTAGCAGGAGCAGCACAGAACCAACTGCCTACAGTAACCCACTCTCCTTTGCCCATTTTGACCCCATATTTTCAACCGACCTATAGATATCCTGCAGAAACAGTTTGCTACCTGTAGGTGTAGAACACAAAAGTCTGCACTGGAGAACAGTCTACCTGGAATGGATTCACACATTCAATACAGAAGGTCATACTGGGCATGCTCTACATATGGGAAGGTATGCACAACAGTAAATGTTTACACATGACAAGGATATGCATATATACATATGTAGATATATGTATACATGTACATACACATATATATTCATATATATGTATTTATACACATCTCAGTAGTGCATCATATATATGGCCATTTATAGATCTCTCTGTATGCATGTATATATATATATATATATATATATATATATATATATATATAAATGTATGTACATCATATATGTACAGATATAGCAATTTATGTCAATATATTTGTAGATATAACTATATGTGCATATATATCTATATATCTGTATATGTGTACACATATATAGATGTGTATATATATATATATATATATATATATATATATATATATATATATATATATATATATATATATATATTTATTTATGTGTGTGTGTGTGTATGTGTGATCTGTAGTGAGAGTAAGGAACAGGTGGAGGAGACCCTGGAGAGGTGGAGATATGCTCTAGAGAGAAGAGGAATGAAGGTCAGCAGGACTAAGACAGAATATATGAGTGTGAATGAGAGGAAGGATAGAGGAATGGTGAGGATGCAGGGAGTAGAGGTGGCGAAGATGAATGAGTTTAAGTACTTGGGATCAACAGTTCAGAGTAATGGTGAGTGTGGAAGAGGGGTGAAGAAGAGAGTACAGGCAGGATGGAGTGGGTGGAGAAGAGTGTCAGGAGTAATTTGTGACAGACGAGTACCAGTAAGAGTGAAAGGGAAGGTCTACAAAAGGGTAGTGGGACCAGCTATATTATACGGGTTGGAGACAGTGGCATTGACAAAAAGGCAGGAGTCAGAGCTTGACTTGGCAGAGCTGAAGATGTTAAGATTTGCACTGGGTGTGACGAGGATGGACAGGATTAGGAATAAGAAATGAAGGCCATATCAGACAACAAAATACTGAAAGGTTATACTGGACATGCTCACACACTTATAGAAATGAAGCCCATGTCTGGCAACAACAGTGGACCATACATATCTGACAGTCACAGATGTTAGTGCATACACTCCTCAGTACACACCAGTCATGCTTTGCACAAACATTGGATAGGAATACACACATATATCCAAGGACAACACACTATAATAGGCCACAAATACAACTACATCGATGTGTGGAAGAGAGTGACAGTGACAAAGAGCCTCCCATCATGAGGCCTGTCCCACCCAGCACACATCCAATTGGCTAAAACCACATGATGTGCAAATGTCACTCACCATAGACATTTGCCTCTGGTATCCCTCAGCACTATAGTGTCTGTGGTGCTTGTGCTATCTGTGTAACATGACTGTACAAATTAGTAGTCATCTAGCAGTTGTATACACGTATCTGTGGAATATAAACCTGTGTGTGCCTGAGTGTTGTGTGTCTGCCTCTAGATGAATGGGTTATGGCCCATGCACACATATTGCACTCCCCATTGCCCTACTATGGCAAGTCTGCTGATGTCTTCACCTTGAAATACAACTTTGTGAAAACAGTAGCCCAGTAATCTCCATGGAGCATCCTATAACTGTGTAATGCTGTAGTGTGATGTACTAGTTAGGTAGGAGTTCTAACCCCAGACGTGGCAAGTGTGTGTTTGCCTGTGTAGGGATCAATGCTTTTTAGGCCAGTCACACTCACTACAATTTCAAATGCCCTATTTTGACAGGGTTGCTGATATCATTCACTTTGAAATACACCTTTGGGAAAAGACCAGCTCAGTAATCTCCGTGGCGTGTCCTATAACTGCATAATGCTGTAGTGTGATAAACTAGTTAGGTAGGAGTTATGTTCCCAGACATGGCAAGTGTGGATGTTTGTGTGTTTATTTGGTTGTCTGTGCAGGGAGCAATGCTTTTGAGGCCATTCACAGTCACTACAATGTCCATTGCCCTAGTTTGGCAACCCTGCTGATGTCATTTACTTTGAAATACACCTTTGGAAAGGAGTAATCCAGTAATCTCCAGGGTGGGGGCTATAACTGCGTAATGCTGTAGTGTGATGTACTAGGTAGGAGTTCACATCCCAGACATGGCAACTGTGAGACTTGGGGTGTGCGTGTGTGTGTGTGTGTGTGTGTGTGTGTGTGTGTGTGTGTGTGTGTGTGTGTGTGTGTGTGTGTGTGTGTGCATGTTTGTCATTCGTATCCTGTGTGGAGGTGGCTGTGAGTGTGAAACAACTGGACTCATTCTAGAGTGGGTTTTGCACATTTCTTATATGGTGGGCCTATTATATGTCACAATATCCACCTTACAAGGATAACAGATGTCAAGCAGCAGAGAGGCTGGAGTAGACAATCCATACCCCTACATGTGACATCAAGGCCTGGTGAACAATTTAGGCAACACTTGCATTACCCAGAGAACACTCAACCCATGTCTCATACACAAACACACTCGGCTAGGCAACAACCACTATGTTGGTAGTTCCCTGCATATTACCCACAGATAGTAACCATGGTGTGATTGCAGTGGACTACAGAGGGCATGGCACCCTGTCCCATCACTACAATAGGCACATAATTGCATACAGTGCTTCTTTGCTATGTTCCCCACTGGACGCCTGCAACAACTGTAGTGCCAGCAAATGTAATCCACAAAGAACATACCATGCCTTATACACATGCTCTGTATAGGACAAATGACACTGACACCAGGGAATACCTGTATCATGCTGTCAATGTAGGTGAGGGTCAACCTGGTGTCCATTGCCAGTTCTCACAACATGAGGCCAGGAATGGCACATCTGATGATAACAATCTGTCTACACAACATGCCCCAGACACCCCAGGAACACTTCCACATGTCACAGAACATGCACATGGGATGTTTGCATATCCCAGACACCGTCCATGTCATGGAATATAGAACACATACATGGCAAGCATTGCACAGTACTGGCCAGCCACAATAGTAACCCAGATGACTGGATGGTGAATACAATACCCACCTGTGTAGGCCAGACACTACACCCCTGAGCCACACTGCAGACCATTTTCATGTGGGCTGATGCCAAGGTATACCCTTTACCTAGCATTGTACAGCCTTCTGGCACAGTCAACCACTACACACCTGTGAAGCAATGCACCCATACATGTCAGTACTGGCAACCTGTGTCTGTGTGTGTGTGTGTGTGTGTGTGTGTGTGTGTGGAGTATAATGATTTTGAAGCCATTCACACTCACTACACCTCCCATTGCCTACTGAAGCATGCCTTCTGAGTCAGACACCTTGATATACCCTTTGCCCATATATCATCCTGATAAGCCCTGTATTGCATGTGATACCTGCGTATTACTGTATTGTGGCAAACTAGCTAGATAGGAAGTCTAATCATGACCCTGCCAACTGTGATAATGTGTGTGAGTCCCTGAAAGAGTGTGGCTGTGTCAACCTTGACACCTGTTCATGTGGACAGGCACGTGTACTACACCTACCTTATCCCTCCTTTATCACTGTTGCAGATTTCACTCACCATCGAATATACCATTGGACAGCTCCCCAGCATGTAATATCTATGGTGCATACAATAACTGCATAGACATGTAATAGCAGTACATAGTCTGGCAGGGGTTTGAAACCCCATACTGGTGAGTGTATGACACAAATATGCTTAGGTTTTACTCTCTCACCCCCTCCCTGTCTTACATTGTCTCTGTCTGTCTCTCTCAGTCCCTCTCTGGTGGATGTGGAGAAGTACATCTGTTTTGCTTAGGCAGCAGCTTGTGTTTTCTAAGTGATGCTCATGATCAGTTGATGGCCTCTGCACAAATTGCTGTCCCCCATTAGTTGATTGCATGTGGAACAGCTGTGGTAACATTCCCATAGCCAATTGCATGGAAACACACTCCTATAACTAGGAACATCATGTGAGTGTTGGCCCATTTTATTCACTGTGAGCAGGACCTCATGTTGGTGTTTGGCAAACAACATCACAGACTGTAGTAGGATATACCTCTTACAACCCGTTTCATTCACTCTGAGCAGAACCTCATGTTGGTGTTTGGCAAACAACGTCACAGACTGTAGTGGGATATCCCTCTTACAACATACACTGTGGAGACAGGCCAACAAACAGGAGGGGAATGTTCCAGACACGACTACAGAATGTAAGTGTTGCTCTTCTGCATTTGGAGTAATGTTGGTTTAACAGGGTTTGTGTGGCAATGGCTGGTCAACATGATTTAATACCTGTCATGGCAATGTTATGTGTTTGAGGAAACTCCCACCTGTAGGGTTATCTGCAGACTGGACAGTGTTTGGAGTCATATGTTTCTTATGTTACTCACAGATCACCTATCTTAGAAATGCAAAAGCATAGTCTGAGGATTGTAGTCAGTACATGGTGACAGCCATGAGAGTTACTGATTTCATATCCCTCACAGGGCATATGTCACAACAAACTGTGTTACAACAGTAAATGTATGAGGGTATCACAGCAACATGCCAATATTGGCCGAGTGTTTATGGCTCCAGCCACAAGTTTATCAACCTTTGTACATATGTCATGCAGTAAGAGGTGCATATGTTCTGTACACCATTATTTATTGACATTATACCTGATAACAAGCCAGTGAGATATCAGACTGCTAGACATGTTATGTATAGTAGGGGTTATTTCTGATGACATAAACTGGGCATTCTGCAGTTGTGTGTACAGTCGTGGGGTCTGTGTACTTATGGTGATTGTCGACAGTATGTGTATTGCGAATACGTACCTTGGCCTGTGTACAGACTGTGGTAGATGTCATTGTTATTGGTCCTGTTCTATCTGATGTTACATGATGCTCCAGTGTATGGTACCCTGTTGGCTTACACGTTTTTAGGGCCAAGCACACACATGTTCCATACCACAGACAGGCATTGGCCCACACTGTGTCATGACCTAGTATATGTAGGGTTAGTGTGTGAGTGGCACATATGAGGATGGTGTTAATCAGACAGTCCATATAGTATAATATTAAGCTTGCATACCATATGTGTCTGTGTTCATATTGGTTGTGGGTATGCACTTTCACACAGGTGTTTGTTACTCTGTGCTGTGACATGCCTATAGAGCCTGCTATATTTGCAGGTACATTCCCCCATACAAAATGTAGAACAGAGTTGTGGCAGTCTGCCTATAGTTTGCACAGTGCTTTGTTACATGCCTAGCAGGTTAGTGTAGTTACTGAGTGTGATATTATGTCCAGATATTTGCAAGAAGTACTGCTGCCGGGCCATCATAACTGTTGTGTATTTCTGACAAAGCAGTGGGATGCTGTACAGATGTATGTCACTAACTACTGGGTAGTATGTGGCCATGTGACATCTGCATCACCAGTTATTATGTGTCAGGACAGACAGGCATGTGTGTATGCATAAACTGTGTGGGCATATGTAGCCCAGTATTTACGTGATATACCCAAGTACATGGCTGTTAATATCAACATTGTCAGGCATGGTCCACATGTCTCGCACTAAGGGGATCTGTGTATACCTCTGGACTTACCAGAGAGTGCCAGACTATCCACAGATATTGGTCATATCTCTGCTGTAGTCCACAGGATCATTACTGTGCAATCAGTGGTACTCTGCTATGATGTCCTTAGGATATCTGTCAGTAACCGATGGTGTACATGTCAATAGCAGATGTGACCTCTCACACATAACATCTGTTAAGACAACCCTTGTACAGTAGCAACAGTCTACGTATATACCTGCAATACATACATGACATCCCCTTGCACTAAGAGATTGAGACTATTGGTGCTGAGGTAGGACTCCACTCCATGTTCTGGACATATGGTAAACACACACACACACACACACACATATATATATATATATATATATATATATATATATATATATATATATATATATATATACATATATGTATACATATATATATATACATATATATATATTTATTTATATATATATATATATATATATATATATATATATATATATATATATATCCGTATACCTATATAGATATATATATATATCCATATATCTATATAAATATATAGACATATATATATATATATATATATATATATATATATATATATATATATATACATCTTCTTCTTCTTTTGGCTGCTCCTGTTAGGCGTGGCCACAGCAGATCAACTGTTTCCATTTCCTCCTGTCCTCTGCATCTTGCTCTGTCACACCAACCACCTGCATATCCTCTCTCACCACATCCATAAACCTTATCGTAGGCCTTCCTCTTTTCCTGTTACCTGGCAGCTTCATCCTTTGCATCTTTTCCCAATATACTCTGCATCCCTCCTCAGCACATGTCCAAACCAAAGTAATCTTGCCTCTCTGGCTTTGTCCAAACCTTCCAACCTGGGCTGACCCTCTAATATACTTATTCCTAATCCTGTCCATCCTCGTCACACCCAGTGCAAATCTTAACATCTTCAACTCTGCCAAGTCAAGCTCTGACTCCTGCCTTTTTGTCAATGCCACTGTCTCCAACCCGTATAACATAGCTGGTCCCACTACCCTCTTGTAGACCTTCCCTTTCACTCTTACTGGTACTCGTCTGTCACAAATTACTCCTGACACTCTTCTCCACCCACTCCATCCTGCCTGTACTCTCTTCTTCACCCCTCTTCCACACTCACCATTACTCTGAACGGTTGATCCCAAGTACTTAAACTCATTCATCTTCGCCACCTCTACTCCCTGCATCCTCACCATTCCTCTATCCTTCCTCTCATTCACACTCATATATTCTGTCTTAGTCCTGCTGACCTTCATTCCTCTTCTCTCTAGAGCATATCTCCACCTCTCCAGGGTCTCCTCCACCTGTTCCCTACTCTCACTACAGATCACACACACACACACATAAATATATATATATATATATATATATATATATATATATATATATATATATAAATATATGTGTGTGTGTGTGTGTGTGTGTGTGTGTGTGTACATATATATATATATATATATATATATATATATATATATATATATATATATACACACATCTATATATGTGTACACATATACAGATATATAGATATATGCACATATAGTTATATCTACAAATATATTGACATAAATTGATATATCTGTACATATATGATGTACATACATATATATATATATATATATATATATATATATATATATATACATATACATACATACAGAGAGATCTATAAATGGCCATATATATGATGCACTACTGAGATGTGTATAAATACATATATATGAATATATATGTGTATGTGCATGTATACATATATCTACATATGTATATATGCATATCCTTGTCATGTGTAAACATTTACTGTTGTGTATACCTTCCCATATGTATCACACCGTATGTATCTGATATGTGTATATTTAGATATAACAACATATGTGATGCAACAGTAATATCACTACCATGTACTATACAATTGTAGAAGTCACAGCAATTGTTCAATACTATTCAATATGTCTACTGAAAGATGTATTGGAAAAACAACAACTGTCTTCGCAGCTGTCATGGTGTAGTGGTCAACTGTTATGACTGTAGTGCACATGGTCCTGGGTTCAAGACCTGGAAGGGCTGTTTATTTTGTTGCTGGGCAGAAAAAGGGCTGTTGGATACAGAGTGGTTAAGGCAGTTTTGAGCAGCTTTAAGCGGGGTTTGCGTGGGCTTGCATGAAGCTAAGCGTGCTAAGGTACAGTTAAATGTACAGGTGTTTGCACCATGTAGGCTTCGCTTACCAGTGCGCAAATGTGCTTAGCTGTAATATTGCAGCAATGCTGACACCTGCTAAGCATCACTCAGCCCTGGTAACCTGTGCTCACATCCCAGTCTGATAACATAGCAGGGTAATGACATCTGTAATAGGTGTATGAGGTGTATGTAATGCCATGTACATAACATGCATCTATGTGCTGGTAGTACTGTAGCAAGGGGTGTGAGTCTCCTGTCTGGACACTTGAATATATATGACCTGTACAACACTCTTATCCATATGAATGTGTTACATACAAGGGTAGTATCCCATGTGCCATCACACTGGCATGTAGTGTATCATGATGTTACTATTGTTGACAGTGCTTTCCCAAGCAAGAGTAGATTGCTAATTGTAGTACTGGCAGCAAACACCCCTGCATGCATAGATGGACCCTGAGTCCTCACTGTTCTGTCCCTGATGTGTGAGCTGTGTTACATTATATATTTCCTACTGGATAATGATCTGACATGTGGAAATTAACTGTAGACTACTAAATGTGTAGCACATGTCAATGAGGACTGCCAACATGTAGTAATGGCATACCTATCAGTGTCAGATGTCTATCTGTCAGCACATTCATCCTACTGCATAGCTAGTTGGCAAGCTGATGTCTGTCAGTCCCTGTACAGATGTGCAGATGTCGGGTATCCAGCTTAGATACATACAGGCAACCTATGCTTGACTGACATGTCTGCCTAGCTCTGTTATAACTGACCCAGATAGGACACAACACCCTGTATGCATCACATGCCATGGGTACCTCCACTACACTACCACAGTCAACAGAACGTGCTTGGGTACAGGTCTCCAACACAGACACTAACTATGTTTTGTAATATATGTTGCATACATATCAACTGGAGCACCTCACCAACCATTTTCAGGAGGCACCCAGTGGATTGGCTGATGCATGTCACTCTCACCCTGAGGGTCACCACAGTGGAGTCTGTAGGTAGATTGCCTGTTGGCACATGACAGGTGGCATGATACCACTGTACACACATCCCCTACACTTCCCATATCTCCATGGACGATAGCCAGGTACACACCTATGACTACCTGCAGCAATGCACCCCAGTACTGACAAATGATTACGTGTGCATTACTGAGGATATCAGTGTCTGTGTGTTAGTAGAGCTGTAGTTGGGAATACCCTGAGGCCCTTCACACCCACTGCAACACCCATTGCCATAGTTAGATGTGGCTGCTGCTGTACTGGCCATTACATGTACCTTGTTATTATCCTCTCCCTAAAGGCTACCTGAGCCTTGAAGTACCAGCACAACACTGTTGTAGAAATGGGTTGATAGGCATGTGATACCCACTGAGTTATGGCAAGTCTGTGTATGTGTGCTTGTGTGTATATATGTAGGGTACAGCATTCCAAGGCCACATACTCCTATTACAATATACATTGCCACACAGTATTAGGGATAGTGATGTTGCTGCTCATAGGAGAGGCATAACAATGCATCACCCTACTATGCCTGTGGCATGTGCATTAGATGCATATCTCTGTAGTAGCACTCTTGGGATGGACAAGGGGTTGTATTGCAGTCCTGGTCAATGTGTGATTGTGGGTATGTCAGAGTGTCATCATGGGTCCCAGTGCATACAATATCCACAGTGGGGTGTGGGTGCTGGGTATACTGTCATTACACCAAAGCACAGTCCCTGCACATAAGGCAACTGCCAGGTCTCAAAAAGCATTCCAAAAAAACAACAAAGACCAGCAGACAATGGTGCCCCTTAAAAAGATGTACTTTAATACTAGATAATGCCAAAAGGCACATAGGAAAGGCAAAAAGCCTACAATACAAAATCCAAACCGGTTTCGGTTTGTAAATTAAGCCTTCATCAGTGAAAATACAAAAAGCAAAAAAAAAACCTAAAAGGCTGCTTGCCTTATATAAAAAAAGCACCTGTCAATCATCATTACAAACAATTAGTATACTACAAATATTCATTTAAACCAGGGGGAAAAGGGCCACCCAAATTAATGATCCATCTTTTCTCTAATTTGTTCAAAGTGTCATGCCAACCAGAAATCTTTCCTCTGTTGCCTTGAATCTTATCAACAATGGTAAAATTGAAATTTGCACTGGGATGTTTCAGTGTGTGTTTATATATGCGTTGTTGGTGTGTTGGTGCCTAATGTCAGATAAATGCTCTGCAATTCTAAATTTGATGGGCCTGGAAGTCTACCCCACATAGAATGCAGAACAACTACATGTAACCAAATAGATGACCCAATCAGACTGACAATTGGCAAATACAGAAATGTTATAAACAGTACCAGTGTTGCCACTAGTAAAACATTTGGTTTTGTTCATCCTGCAGCAATAAACACAGTGGCCACAAGGGAAGCAACCACTTAGATGATCACCTAAGAGAGTTCTCTGAATATTGGTCGCTAAGGGATAATATCCCCTTCTTGTAACGATTACAAAGAGAACCCAAATTCCTACCTTTCCTGAAAGAAAACATGCACCAAAAATTAATAAATTCACATAATCTTTCATCAGCCAAAAGGATGTTTCGATTGCATTGTACACTATCAATAAGTCTGGTGGTATTCCGACCATAAGTAGTGATCAAACGCAATGCTGAAGTGTTGTTGGACTCAGTCTTATTGTAATTCAACAGTTGTTCCCTGTGCATAGAATCAACCGAATTCCTAGCTGATAATACTTGTCCCAATTTATAGCCCCTTTGAATAAACCTGGCCATGAGGTCATCACGGTGTGTTAAATAAGTGGAGTTGTCTGAGCATATACGTTTAACCCTCATATACTGAGACTTAGGTATATTTTGACATATATGTGGTGGATGATAACTGGTGGCATGGAGGTAGGAGTTGTATTGGGGGAACTTGCGGTGAACCACAGTATTTAAAGTGTTGTCAGAATTCTTGTTGACCAACACATCCAAAAAGATAATTTCATCCTTACTGTAGTTGGCCATAAATTGAATTCCCCACTTATTCGAATTTGAATAATCAACAAACTCCTGCAGATACAAAAAAATCAGACCTCTAAACCAACCAGCAATCATCCAAATACCGCCTCCATATGTCCATGTCCTGCAGAAAAATGTTGTGATTAGAGTCATAAAGCATTTGAAGCTCTAAGAAAGCCATAAATAAATCAGCATAAATTGGGGTGAAAGAAGCACCCATGGCTGTTCCCCTAATCTGTAAATAAATGGTATTCTGATACAAAAACACATTCTTCGCCAGGACATGTTCAGTCATTTTAAGAAAAAAGGCATTAAAACTAGATGTATATAGTCCAGAAACCTCCAACCAATATTTCAAAGCCTCAATACCAGCCCTATGGGGGATATTCGTATATAATGACGATACATCGAGGCTACACAATAACCAATCAGATTCCAATTGTGAGTCAGAAACAATTTGTAGGAATTCGGTTGTATCCTGAATTCTAGATCTGACCGGGGGAGCAAAGGTTTTAAATATTTGGTTAAATATTGAGATAAGGGTTCAGTTAATGAACTACGACCAGACACAATAGGTCTACATGGTGGATTTTCCAGATATTTATGTACCTTAGGTAAAAAATAAATGTAAGGCAAAACCGGGTCAGAGACAGTCAATTGTTGTTTGATGTACTTAGAAATAATGCTTCTTCAGCTATAGATAAAAAATTATCAATTTGTTTTTGGTAAGAAGTCATGGCATCTAAAGGCAAATGTGTATAATAACAAACATCAGATAACTGTCTCAAGGCCTCCCTATTGTATTTGACCCAATCTTGTACAACCACCGCTCCCCCTTTGTCAGCAGCCAAAATTACTAATTCATGGTTAGAAGCTAACTCCTGTATGCATTCAAATTTAACCTTTGAGACATTGTTATGGCCTACTTGATGTTCCCTACCATCAAAATATAAATCCCTAAGCACACTTCTCTGGAAGAGCAAAACATTAGGGTTCATAGGTGGTAAAAATGTGGATTTATGATAGTGAAAATCCTCATGAGAGCCAGTAGATTTGTCCTGAAAGAAAAGTTTTAAATTCAATAGCCTACAGAAGGAAAGAATGTCATTAGCAAAATTGTCCTCAGCAACAAAGAAACCAGGAATAAAAGACAATCCTTTATTCAGAACATTAATCTGCATTGAAGACAGAGTTTGTGAAGAAATATTAAGCACATTGCAATTATTTATTTCTGGGCAAACATGCATAACAAGCCCTCCATGTTTTCCATGGCACTTGTGCCCCCCCCCCTTTGTGTATACCTAAAGGGGTATTATTATTTCACTTAGGTGTAGGTGAGTCTGTGGTGCCCTGCACATCAGATTCAACAGCAGAGGAAGAATCCTCAGCTGAAGTCTCGTGTTGTGACCCTGATTGCTTTAAAATAGAACATGGTCTCTTCCTCCTAGGGACAAACCGAGATGAATTCTGAAATCTAACATGTTTAACCTGTGTTTTCAAAAAAGGATCCCCACTAGAATAATCAGTTAAATCTCTAAGAAACTTGTGTTTTTTCTTTTCTTTAAGTTGTGTCTTGTACCAACAATCCGCCCCTAAGTTTGGTAAGAAGGGACACAAATAAAGGCTGCCTTTCAAATTTCTTGATGGATTCACACATATTAGTAACAACAATCAAATCCTGATCAATGGTCGTCTCATAATGATCAATTAAGACGTCAACAAGTCCCATAGTGACCTTATGTTGGGATGCCCCCCAAGCCTTCATTAAATTCTCATTTGGATTGTGAACCAATTGTTGGACCTTGACCCTAAGTCCCCTAGGGGTAATGTCCTTAGCCTTATAGGCCCTGAATAATCTCAAGTGTCAAACGTTACTACGCAATAGTTTCATACTCTTGCCCAGTTTTAAAAAAGGGAAGTACATGATTCCTGTTCAGGGGTGGAAGTACAATATTCCTGATCAGGATGTGAATCATCTAGCCCAAAAAAGGCCAAATCATTACGATCAGAGGCAAGGCCTTGTAACAGTCCATTAATGTCCATATCCAAAGTATATAAGATCCAAAATAATATCTTAAGAGATAATAATAACTATTGGTGTGATTCCTACTTCAAAAGATATTTGGAAGCTATGAATGCCGACCAAAGGAACCTTATCTTCACGTTCCAAAATTAAGAGCTGCATCCAGTACAACTGCTAAACAGCCACTAGGCTTGGACAATAGCAGAAAAATGGTACAAAGATAATATCAATGTAATTCTTACTTCAAAAATTATTTGGAAACTGTGATACCAGTCAAAGAAAACATATCCCCACATTCCAAAATTAAGAACTGCGTCCAGTACAACTGCTAAGCAGCAACTAGGCCTGGGCAATAGCAGTAAAATCATACAAAACTCTCGGTGTAGCATCAACCAAAATACTGAGTCCAAAATTCAATAGGACAATATCAGTCAAAACCATATGTTTGTTACTACCCAAGAAATTATAGGAAGAATCATCTAATAGCAGTCAATATTAACACAGTACATTGGATAGGAATAAATTATATATGGACCAAAGGCAATCTCGAAGAACAGAAACACACTACAAACACCTTACAAACCAATACTAAAATCAGGGCAAGAAAAAAGCAGCAATATGATAAGGAAAAGGACATCACCTCTAAAAGAAAAAAATATAACCCATCATTGTAAAAAGCCTAATGTTGAATAACATAGCTAAAGGCATCGATGTAAAACATTTACCCTAATCTATTCTAAATTATATACAAAATGGACTATAAACCCAGAGGTGTACTCTTTTCAGTTACCTATTATTGTATACATATTTTACTGTTGAAGCCTATTATGCATTGACCAGATCAAAAAGCATTCACAATCAAAATGTTAGTACAAATCTAGATACAAAAGCACTATGTAGATACACAGAAAATAAGACATAATCAGTGTTTTGAACAATGAACACAAGTCCTAGAAACATTCAGCTAAATATTAAATCTCATATAGGTCCAAAATATTTGGTTCGTAATTCAGTTCCAGTAGTAAATAAAAAGTTGTTATTTAACAAAACAACAATCTGGAAATGGATATTCCCCACTTGCAGCCAAATAAGATGGTCAAAAAGTGAAAAACATCACTTAGTTGTTCCATAACCATGACATTAGTGGAGAAATAAATATTCCCAACTTCCAGCCAAACCGGCTAGTTAAAAAATGGAAAAAAAGTCACCTGATTATTCCTGATATGAAAAAACGAATCCAAACCCAAAGGAATATATATTAATATACAATTATATTCATATAATTAGAAATATAACATTGTGTCCAAACTAGAAAGAATGACCAGCTACTAGATGTAGAAAACCAACTGGATATCCCAATGAGCCGTTGTTTGTTACGCCAGTAAACAAAAATATCCAACGGTGCCAAAAAAAGCCACAAGTAAATAGTTCCAAAAAAAATATAAGTCCAAAGTTCAATTGGTAATCCTGGTGTAAACACAGCTCGTACAGTCCAGCAATAATTCAAAGATGAAATAAATGCCCAACTTCCTCGATCCAAATGACACCAACCGAAAACACAAACTGCTCTCTTCTCCGTCAATTAGAGGTAGTTTCCAAGAAGCCAGAAAAAAGACGTCTAACCAATATGCAATAAGGCCCAAGGTTAGCAAACCTGATTATTCCTGATATAAAAAAAAGAATCCAAACCCAAAAGAATATATATTAATACACACTAACATTCATGTAATTAGAAATACAACATTATGTCCGAAGTAGGAAGAATGACCACTTACTAGAGGTAGAAAACCAACTTGATGTCCCAACGAGCTGTTGTTTGTTATGGCAGTCAACAGAAATGGCCAGCGGCACCAAAAAAAGCTATAAATAAATAGTTCCCAAAATAAAATATAGGTCCACAGCTCAATTGATAATCCTGGAGTAGACACAGCCTGTACAGTCTAGCAATAATTCAAAGGTGAAAAAAAAATGCCGGACTTCCTCGATCCAAATGACACTAACCGAAAACATAAACTGCTCTCTTCTCCGTCAATTAGAGGTAATTTCCATGACGCCAGAAAAAAGATGTCTAACCAATAAGGTCCTAGGTTAACAAACCTGAAGGAAAATTAGAAAAAAATAAAAATTGGCATGATACTGAAAAAGAAATATGTAATAGAGAAAGGATCCCACGATGACAGGATTCTATATACTAAGCTGTAAAAACAGCAATGTGCAGAGCACCACAGACCCACAGCAGGGAAAAAACAAGTAACGCCAAAGCACAGTCCCTGCATGTAAGGCAACTGCCAGGTCTCAAAAAACATTCCAAAAAAACAACATAGACCAGCAGACAATGTTGCCCTTTAAAAAAGATGTACTTTAATACTAGATAATGCCAAAAGGCACATAGAAAAGGCAAAAAGCCTACAATACAAAATCCAAACAGGTTTCGGGTTGTAAATTAAGCCTTCATCAGTGAAAATACAAAAAGCAAATAAAGAACCAAAAACGCTGCTTGCCTTATATAAAAAAAGCAACTGTCAGTAATCATTACAAACAATTAGTATACTACAAATGTTCATTTAAACCAGGGGGAAAAAGGCCACCCAGATTAATGATCCATCTTTTCTCTAATTTGTTCGAAGTGTCAGCCAACCAGAAATCTTTCCTCTGTTGCCTTGAATCTTATCAATAATGGTAAAATTAAAATTTGCACTGGGATGTTTCAGTGTGTGTTTATATAAAGCATTGTTGATGCGTTGGTGCCTAATGTCAGATAAATGTCAGATAAATGCTTAGTTTACAAGCCGAAACCAGTTTGGATTTTGTATTGTAGGCTTTTTGGCTTTTCTATGTGCCTTTTGGCATTATCTAGTATTAAAGTTATGGATGACAGGGATGTGGCACAGGTATCATCATATGCACAGGGTGTGTTGTTGGTTTGTCAGAGACCTAGGGTAGGCCATATGTTTGACACCATGTGTGTGAGTGAGGGGTGTAAGTTACTGATATGAGTGTGGTGATGTGGTGTGTGTAGGTATGGGGTTGCCCTAGGTGTGTTTGTATAGTGTGTGGGTATGCATGCACACAGTTCTATGATGTGGCTGCCCTATATAGGTGTTTTTTGGACAGCTGCAGACCATACCTGGCAGGGTGTGTAGTTCACCACCTCTGGCCGTGCCTGCCAGAGGTTCCATGGGGATGTCCAGGTACAGGCCTCAATATGCTACTCTCCCCCTGATGATGACATATGTCCACTGGAACCAAATCCCTCCTGGGACTGACCTGCTGTGGTGTGGTGTGGACAGTGCCCCCCCCCTGCAGTGCTGGGGCAGGTACTGCCACTACGGGAGCTGCTTGGTGTCCTTGCACATTCATTTCGACCACCAGATGTTGGTGTTGCTGGCCTACGTCAACGTGGCTGTCACCCCACTCCCACCACATGCTCTAACATGGACAATATCCACAGTCAATAAAGCCCACCATCTCACTCAACCATCTATCCATGACCTCTGTATACTCATGGAGGGCACCTGCAAGATCATGGATGTTGTCTCTTACAGATGAAAAAGCAGCCCTCTGCATCCTCAGACTCTGTCTGGTGTACAGTTCCATATGTGCCTGCAAACCCATGACTGCCTGAAACATGTGTCTGATGGTACCAGATGTGGCACTTCTGCCAGGGGCACGATGACCAGTGGCCCTCCCACGAGCACCCTGGTACATCTGTCTATGTGGTGCCCTGCCAGACATCTGGCTATGATGCTCTGTCCAGACACAGCAGCCATAGATACCACACTGTCCTGTGCACTGCCACCAACCACCAACTGTCCCTCTGCTATGGCCACTGGTGATGGGGTATCTATAGGCACTGTAACTGTGTGCGGGGATGGGGTGATAACAGGGGATATCAAACGATGGTGCAGTTTCAGCCTCTGACAACCTCACCTGTGCCTCAACACAGCTATCATCATTTTCAGTGTCTGTATGGACACCAATATCAGATTGCATGCAGGAAGGACAATGATCCACCTCGCCACCTGTGAGAGGAAAACAAGAAACACACTTTAAGACCTGTACAGCATTGCTTAACAGTACACACATATACATACACACACAGACACATACACACACACACACACACACACACACACACACACACACACACACACACACACACACACACACACATACACACCCTAATACCTACCTGTCCCTGAGTTTACAAACTGTCTCAAGTTTATTCACATAAGTTCCCCATCCTGCATCACACTTGGAAACATGCACTCATTAATACCAATCATTAATGTATCATTCTTCTAATTGCCTAGACAAGTGATCACAAACATGACCTGTTACTCCATCTCCTCTTTGACTTGATTGGAGTAGGTTTTACAAGGACTCACTACTGTCATCCAGTGTTCACACTGGGTATGTCTGGACATAGTGAGCATGGCCCCCATATGTTAGGGGCTACTACAGTCACTCAGTAATGTCATGCACTGGAGTATCATATGTAACTATTGCTCAGTAGATGCAAGATCTGTTGCCCCATCAACTTATTATGTGGACAACAGTAATATATGGATACACTCCCTGGTGTTGTCTAGTAATTCCCCAATGCATCTGAAGTGCTGCATACTTGGGTAGTCTTTCACCTTTCTGCTGATTGCAATTTTAACAGTATACCTGGTGTCTAGTTTCCCTCCCAATGCATGTTCCATGTTACAGATCTAATTATACTATCAGCTGTCCTGAGATTACATATCAGACATGTATTTCTGGTGTCTCATGTGTCAGTCCATGCCCATGTAATGCCCGATTTCAAAGGGAAGTACTGATGTATGAACAACCCCACAATCACACATGTGCATACATGGACACCCACACAAACACACACACACATACACACACATCCTGCATGCATCAACCCCCTCCACTCCACCAGGTTGCACTTACAGACAAAATAACCCCCACCACCCCACACACACACACACACACCTACAGGTGAGGTTGCACAAAGATAGTACACACAGAGCTCCCATTACCCATCTGTCAACATGCATACCATATGGTACTCAGCAGCATGCAGTGCAGCTATAGTCAATTCATGCTAGCAACAGTATACATATGTGTGATGCATGGGCTGTGTTAGTAGGTGAGGCCCCTTCCCCTGGAAAACACTTCACCCATGTACTCAGTATTGCTGTGCACCTGTTCTGCACCCTGCCATGTACTGTGCACCATACCTCATAGGTGTACACACCATTGCTGAATGTGTATTACTGAGTCAGTTATGTCTGCTCTAATGCTCACAGCCCCTATGTGTTTTCCCAACACATACCTGGGATGATATGTGGACAGATGTCATTTGTGAATGGCTGATGTCTGATTTACACATGTCATCATCAGCGGTGCATGTATGACTGATACGATACTATTACACTGACAACCATCAAAACTTACCATGGCTATGGGGAGTGTACACACCCTTACTGATATGACGCCCTCTTCCTTGATATGCCATGGGACCACATTACTGCATATGTTAACATTACATGAGCCTGATATGTGACATATGTCCTGTATTTATTTATTTATTTATTTTATTTATTTCCAGTTTGATACCGGGGATGTCCACTGGGCCTGAAAGCCCATTTTCAGTGGAGGCCCGGGGAGAAAAGCTCCATATTACAAACAAATTGCACAATTAAACAATTTATAAGCAAGCAAAAAATAAAATTTTATACATTTGTATAGTTAGTACAGAAAAAAAGCAAAAATGAAATACACATACATTTGAAATGCAAAAGAAGTAAATCAGAAGAGAAGAGTAGGAAAGAGGCGGTGCAAAGAAGTAAAAGGAGAAGAAATGCCAGGTGGAGGAAAAAGAACAATTAGACAAAGATTCATTTTACGTTCGTGGTCAAAGATACAGTTGCATGAAGAGGCATTATAGGCAGTAAGGATGTGAAGATATATAGAGTATTTACATAGAGTTTATACAGGGAGAAAATTGTTAAAGAAGCTGAGGGTGGGGAGCTGATGAAAGAGTTGGATGAAGAGGGGCAAGAGGGAGAATCATGAATAAGTGACATTAGTGGATTTAGGTAGGAAGTATACAATTACATTTCCAGTTTTGGGAGAGGTGGGAATGGAGTAGAGATTTGAATTGTTCAGTGTTTGTAATGATTCTTAGCAGGGGAGGAAGCAAGTTCCATTTTTTTGCTATAGTATAAGAAAGTAGAAGGTGGCCAGGGGGTTGTTTAGGTTTGTGCACTGAAAGAAGATTTTGGTGGGCTGATCTTTACAATCAAATGCAGTGTCTAACAAATGTGTTAGTTGTGCTGATGCTGACTGAGATGCATGCACTTCTTGGGTGCATATGTGTGCACGCCCTTATCATGACGGTTTGTTGCTCCTACTGTTATGTGTACTATAGCAGTCACTATTCCTGGCAGGGGTATACTAGCATGGGCCATCTGCATTTGCCAGTATATGGTCAGCCTGACCTACACATGTCCCCCAACTCTGCATGATTGCAAGGTCAACTCATGTGCACATCCCTTGGAGTTCACACACTGCTGTCACTATTGCTGTGGAGTCAGGGTTATGTCTGCCACAGTTCCTGACCCTGACTGTGTGCAGATACAACCATTTGTAGCATCCTGTGGATCCCTGCTGCAGTGCACTGGTGTGTCATGATGACACCCCCTCCCCACCTTCAGCCTTTGTGTAGATGCTTGACAACTATGGCCTACACATGTGTGTCAGTTTGTAGGGTCCCAAGCACTAAACACCACATGTAATAACCTAGTCCCAGCTAATGAATGACAAACATACAGGTGTACACTGGCACTGGCACGGTACATATGGGGATGGTGGGCCTGAGGTGTGGTGAGGCATTGGTTGTGCAGCACATGTATCTTATGTGATACTGTCTATAGGTTTCCAACATGGTCATGATACACCAGTATACATTGCAACGCATGACTTTTGGGGACCTCTTCTGTTATGCATACACTACCTGTAGAGAGGTCTGGCTGATGTTTCCTGTAGTACAGCTGTCACATCTGATTACCCTAACCCATAGGCCACACATTTTCAGAGTCCAGGCAATTGATGACATGGGTACTGTACAGTCAGTACTTGCTAGACATTCCTGAAACCCCCTCAATGCTGTGGCATGTTACTAGGTAATTCACATGACCAGTTTGCTACATGTGACATCATCTGTCTTGGATGGCCATTTGTTTATTTCCTACATCATTCCTGTCCCATACATCTTTGCCACATAAATGACTGTCTGCCCTGTTTGCTATGGTATATCCAGTGGTGAGGTATGGCTACATGTCCAGCTCATGGGTGCTACCTGTTAGGTATGGGGCCCATGTCATGTCATGTAAGATGTGTGCAAGCCACGGTTGCCTCTGTTGCAGGTAAGTGTGCACATTTGATGGCCAAACGTCTTGGACAGCAGACCAATACTTGGTGCCACATTGGGGACATGTACTTGCTGGAAGGTGCATTTCCATGACAAATGCATGCAGTCAGTACCTCAACAGCTGCTTCCACTATATTTTATCTAGAGTGTGTGCACACATATGCTTCCAGTGTTTGTGAAGGTATGTATTCCCCATATTTGCTGCCCTAAAATACGATTCCATATAACACACTCATAGCTCATGTTGGGACCACATTGCAGGTTTTAAGGGTTGTGAAGTGCAGTATTATGATATGCCATAGTGTAGATATGTAAAAGTTGCCATTGTAATGCTGGTATATACATTATTGTAGCACTGTATAAGGGTGATGTTTCACACATGTCCCTACTGTAGGCCATTTGTCCCACCATGATGTTCATCTCTGTGAACACATTTTGCAATGACAGGATGTTAGTTATATTGCAGGCATCTGACATACCCTTCAGATACACTATCATGGTCACCACTGTGATGCAGTGCAGTTAATAGCAACAATACATGAACATATATGGCATGCATTATGGGTAGGTGTGTTAAATGTGTGCATGGAATATACCACAGCCATAACATGACCAGTGTATTGGCAAGCCTGAACAAAAAACATATTCACCAGCTACAGGCTGCTGCCTTGGAGGTATACCAGAGGGACCTACATAAGTGTGTGAGAGGTGTGATGTTAGTAGCCACAGCTGTGGCATTGGTACAGGGTGGGTGCAGCATTACAGTACATGAACAGTACAAGTCCACAATACTACAGCTTATGTACATCTGTTTATTACTACTACGCAGCAGCAAACTATATATATATGTCATCTCACATATGCATAATATACCTGTACAGATGTGGATGGATATGCAACAGTGGTCTAATGATGTGCCCTGGGGCCTTACTGCACGCTCCTCTGCCTCTGTGTGGGTAACACCCACCTCCACTATACTCTCTGCCAGTTGTTGTGTGTGCGGCTGGGCAGATGCCACAAGGCTGGCAAGGAGCTCCTCAACACATGTCAGGGGGTGATGGATAGCATCACCCCCCCCTGTTGCGAGGTGATTCCCCCGGACTGCAGCAGCATGCTGATGGGCATTGCAAAGTAGGTCACTGCAATGATGCTGGACCTGCAATGATGCCGGACCTGCTCATAACTGCTGTTATGCAGACCAACATCATTGACCCTGTGGAAAAAATCATTCCACAGGATGGTCTGCTCCTGCTGCTCATGGCCTTTTCTGCCAAACAACACCTGGTAGTGCTGTACCAGATGTGTGATGATGACCTCATTTTCGTCTGCTGAATAGGCAGGTAGTCTACCATGTGACATCTTGCCTGAAAGACATAAAGATGGAAACAGGTCTGAGCAACTCATACAGCAAGGTTACCATAGTTCTTAAAACACATCTCTGTCTCCCCACCACCATACCTGTGACAACAATCTGATCACACAATTCAATATGTTTGGCTACAGCATACCTACCATTGGGAGATATATCATATTGTACCACACTTTGTGCTATTTGTTTGTAGCCATGCTCCCTGTGGGGACACTGTCATTGCTGGCCTGTTATGGACAATGTCACCTGCATGCCACTGTAAGGGCCACTGTGGTTCCATATATGCATGTGCCCTGTTTGCTATGTGATTGCTGCATATCTGTTGTTATGTGTTATTGGAGATGTCTATGCATGCTGTTGGACATGATCCGGGAATGTGTGTACTATTACTACCCACATATGTTCTATAACAGTGACACAATAGCATGTTTAGGGAACAATTCCCAGCAGAACCACCTCTCCCACCTCATCTGGCCATGTTACCAGGTGACATCACATGTGGGGCCCACCCTGGGGCCTCCTCATCTACTGGTCCTGCACTACCTTCAGGTGGAACCACCTCAGGGGATGGTGTCACCCCTGAGGGCACACACAGACATGATCCTGTCACCCGAGGTCAGGTCCAGGGTCTGGTGCATAGGGAGCAGACACTTGGGGGATATACTACAGCACCTTGAGGCCCTCAGTACACACTCACAGGGTCCACATGCTCTTCTTGCTCATCCTCCAGCCCAGGCACTTTCAGGGCCGAGAAGCTGATGTTGTGAATGGCAATGGGTGGGGGCCTTGATCCCATTGTTTACATATTGGGGCTCATGGGGCTTCCACAACAATCACCATCCAGGGTGTTTACCCACCACATGTGTCATATACTTCCCCTGTTGCCTGTCTTCTCTATCTACCAACCCAACCCACCTCCACAAATATACCTGCTATCCTTCCCCAAATTCCCAATCCCACCTTCATAGACAAGGGCAATGTGGTCCCAACAAGGGGTTCACACATGACATAACAATCCATGTTGCACACACTTACTGCTGTAGAGATATATATATATATATATATATATATATATATATATATATATATATACATATGTGTAATGATATGGGTGATGTTCCCTCACACATAGCATGCAGCACTGTGATGCAAAACTAGTGGAAGTGTATTTATATACCTATGTGTTAGACATGCACACACACACACACACACACACACACACACACACACACACACACACACACATACACACACATATATATATATATATATATATATATATGTAGATATATATTATGAGTTGTATATATGTGTTTATATATATATATATATATATATATATATATATATATATATATATATATATATATATATATATATATATCTATGGGGTACATTCAGACATCAGGTCCACACTCTCTAACTCTTCTTCCTCCACAGCTGCACTGTTCTTCCTTGCTACAACACAGACAGGTGCCACATGTGGACACAGCCTAACATTAGGGGGGTGTATATATAGGGACAGATTGCAGGTAAGCCTATTACACACCTATGGCATTTCAGCATGCTACATTACACGTTAACTTGAGTGTCCTGCAAGTGGTGGGCTCTGGAACCCACGTGTCCATCATAATGGCATTACTTCCACCACCAGCTATTGACCACAGTAATATACATATTTTTCATTACACAACACACACTATGATGGCGTACATCTTGTCAGTCAGTGCTGCTCTGCACAGTTGATGGATATGGTCCACTACCCACAGGGACAGACACTGTTGTCCATAGCAGTTGTTCAGCTGGGCATCATTAGAACAACACCTGATGGCACATATAAATCATTCCACATCATCTATCCCATTATTGTGGACCAAGTAATACAGTCAATTACATGCATATATACTTCACATACGTGTTGTGGGAATGATGTCTGTTCTGGATTTTTTTTTGTGTCTTTTTTCTTGCTTTGCCTTTAGCTTTTTTTCACTCACTCACTCTCTTTCTCTCTCTCTCTCTCTCTCTCTCTTTTTCTCTCTCTATCTCTATTTCATTCTCTCTCCAGTAAATGGATTGAGCTGCTTTGAATAGATTGTAGCATGGATTTTGTAGGTGATGCACATGATCAGTTGATGGCCTCTGCATCAATCAGTGTCCTTCACTTGTCACCTGCATGCAGCATGCAGTGTAGTACTTCCAATTACCACTGTCATGGCAACCCACTACTATAAATCCCTACATCATGTGGGCATGGTCCCTTTACCTTTCCTGTATGGTGGACATCCTTCCTGTGTGTGGGCGGCAGTGTTACAGACAGCAGGTAGCAATACCTTTTACAAGAAGACTTGCAGACTCTGGTCAGCTACATATTTGTATAAGGTTCCAGAACTACAGACGGAGTGTGAGTAGTGTTATTATATGCATTGTATAGCACCCGTGTTGCAGGGTTTGTGTGTACATACTTGTTTAACCTGGAATGCAGTCTGTCTGCATAGCTCTCAAATGTGGGCCTATCCACATGATGGCCAGAGGTGTGCCTGTTATGTTTTGTCTGTCCGCCACACAGGTCTTGTGTCAGATATATCACTGGCAGTGTGTGTGTTGAGTGCTATCAGTACATGGCTACATCCATTTGTGTTTCTGACTTCATATTCCTGACTAAGCGTATGCTGCAGACTATCCTGTAATATGTTCAACTTACTCAGTGTATGACAACACTGTTTCACATATGGGCCTGTGTTCCGGCCTCTGTCCTCCACCTACATACCAGGCTTTGTCCATATGACATTCTGTCAGGGGTTGTTATGTTGTGGCCTGTGATTATGTCATGCTGCCATTCCTGCCATCATTCCAGTGCTGTTGTGGCCCCCACACATATTGTGGGGTAGGGTCCATATATATGTAAGCTCAGCTGCACAAAACATGTGTGCCCTTGCGCAGTCCAGAGGTCAGTGTATGTAACAGTGTTATATACCCCTGTACATCAGTCCAAGGGGGGTGGTATGCACCATAACTAATCTAGGCTGTTACAACATGTGAGGGATATCAGTAGTAAGCTGCCTTAAGGTATATGGCTGTACATTACCATACATTTCACCATGAGAACATTGCTATCCTACTGCTGTTTGTCAGTGCGATTGTGATGTTTTCAGTTAAACATTATGTAACAGATACATCCCATTGTGTCCACTTAAGTCTTTCCACCCTGGGTATTGAGTACAGAGTGTAGTTAGAGGCTGCTGGAGTATACATCTGCATTACTTACTGTTGATTGATTGTTATCCTCTGGCCCAGTCTTTCTTTACTGTTGTACTACTTGAAGGCCTTGTCCTGGACAGCAACATATGTTATGCGTTCAGATTACTGTATAAAATGATCTGCTTAAGAGTTGCATTAATCTGTTTGTATGCATTTCAAAATATAAACAGCTATATAACATGGCATATACAACTGTAATGGTGCACAAATAAAACTTTCTTATGCATGCAAACCTGTATGTCATATCCTGTATGTCATATCCTTTGACTCCTCTGTGGGTATATGTTTCAGGCAACAATTGTCTTTTGTAAGGGTGACTTATACACTGTGCATTTGATAAGGCGGCAACTGTAGGAATATTGGCTGTTCAGTATGGTGTTCACCCTATAAATATGTATCTTCCTATACATATTTCTGTATGTGTAGTTACATATATATGTATATGTATATATATATATATATATATATATATATATATATCAATGTGTGTGTGTGTTTATTTGCATATATGTGTGTGTATATGTATCTTTGGAATGTTTATTGCTTCCACATTGTACATTCCCTATGGTAGCCAGACTGTACTGCATGATATGTTATTGATACCTTCTTGACATCATACAGGTGGGATGGATTACTGTTAACGTCTTGTGCCCATGTTGTATTGGGTCCTGGGTATGGGGCTTGCAACAGCTGGTATTGTATTGCAGGGCAAATCTGTTTCACTGTGGGGGAGGGGGTGATATCAATACTTACAAGACGTATTTAGCTTGGGCCCCCTCACCCGCATTAACGGTACCTTTGGTCATATATGTATTTATGTTCTCTTATATAAATATATATATATATATATATATATATATATATATATATATATATATATATATATATATATAGATATAGATATAAATATATGTATACACACACACACAGACACAGACATCGACATGTATAAATACATCTCCTGTACTGTTGAATGACTGTGCTGGATGATATGTTTGTGAAAACATGAGGGTTATATATATCTCACATGGCTTAGTGGCAAATCACTTTGGCTACAATCTGCAGGGTCCTGGGTTTGAGCCTTGCAATGGCTGTTTATTTTGTTGCTGGGAAGAACAAGGACCATTGGAAACAGAGTGATTAAGGCACTTTAAGCAGTTGTAAGCGGGTTTGCATGGGTTTGCACAAAGGTAAGCACTTAACTTCTAGTTACAGTTTCTTATACTGATTTAGCTTCTCAGTTGCTTAACCTGTGTAGGCATTGCTTACCCCCATGCAAACAGGGTTAAACCTGCTTACTGCTGTTTAAAAGTGTTCAGTCCCGCTTACCCCTGTGCTAATTTCTTTAAAATTAAAGAAAAAAATGGGGTGAATAGAAAGTGGTGAAAAAGGGGCACAAAGAGGGAAAGACAGTAGGGAAAATAGCTATGGGTGTGCAAGACAGGTGTAGGGAATGTCCATAGCTGCCCATTTCTTCTACAGCAACAGTTGTGCATATCCACTGACTTTGGAGGTATATTTGGACACTCAAACCCCAGACAGAAGGGTGAGGACAACAATATTGTGTTGTGAAGCCAATTAGACCAGATTACGTGTATCCAGTGGACTTGTGTACGAAATAGACAGTTATGTATGGGGCAACATTTTTTGAGGGGGGGGCAGATTGCCCTTTTTTTTATGGTGAGAGTGGGATGTTAGGGAAGGATAGTAGGTATATTTGGGGAGGTAGGTTGAGTAGGAAGGCAGACAAGACAGACAAGACAGCATACAGGGGCAGTATATGACACATGTGGGGAGTAAACACCTTGGATGTGGAGAGGTGTTTGGAAATCAGAAGCCCATGATTCCCCAAATGGAAACAGTGGGACTGAGGTTCCCACCCATGGGCAGTCACCACTGCACCTTCACACCCCAAAGGTGGCTGTTCTGGGGGCTGAGCAGGAGGGGCAGACTGACCCTCTAATTGCTCCACTAGGCCCTCAAGCTGGTGTAGTAGATCTTCAAACTCCTTTTTGGAGCTCACTAAGCACCAAACCCCGGACCTGGCTTAGGGTGACAGGATCCTATCCACGCCCACACCCGGGGGGTACGATCCCCATCCCCTGAGGTGGTTCTACACAAAGGTTGTGCAGGACCAGCAGATGAGGAGGTCCCAGGGTGGGTCCTAGATGTGCTGGGGCCCACTGTCATGGCCACATGAGGTGGGAGAGGTAGGTCCGCTGGGACCGGCCTTCCCAAACGTGCTATGGTGTTATAGTTTTAGAACATATGTGGGTTAGTAATAGTCAACACATTCCAGGAATAGTTATAACAGCATGCATAGATATTCCATTAACCCAAAACAACAGATTTGGAACAGTTGCATAGCAAACAGAACACATGCATATATGGAACCACAGTGGCCATTACAACGGCATGCAGGTTACATTGATAGCAACAGTCCACCAGTGATAGTATTTCAGCATGGAACATTAATAGAAACACATTTCAATATTTGTTGAACAATAGGACATATGCCCCAACAGTAGGTTTGGTGTAAACATACCCATTGATTTGTATGTTTAGATTAATGTTGTAGATATGGTGGTGGGGAGAGAGGTCAATTAACAACTTGTATATCCTTACAGCACTCACAATTTTAATGATCATTGTTCTAATTATTACTCTACAAGTATTATTACAATACCCTATGGCCTTGGTTTGGGCAGTGGTATGTTTGTACACAAGTGTATATTTCAGCTGTCTTATAGCTAAATTCTACTTCTCTTACCTGGTGAACCTGTGGAGGGAATGTTTGTTAACACTACCTGACTGTTTCTACACATATTTCCAGATGCCTAGTTAACACTATGCACATACCTCTCAATCTCTTAATGCACAAACTCTGTACAAATCTTGACAACATGGGGGTACAAATAAGGACATATTTTGAATATTGCTCTTATAAACTTTTAGACAGTTGCTAGAGTAACAGGATTTGTTTTAATATACATTTTCTGAAGGATTTGAAGTCTGACACTCAAATGTATGTTGTTATTTGCTGACTACAATCTTGAGATCATCCTAGTGATTTGCCAGGAAAACAGAGGAGCAGGCCAAAAATATGAGCCAAATATCTGGACATTCAGGGAAAATCTGTACAGTTGAGAGGTATGATTATGCATACAGCTTAGTACCACTCCCAAGATTAGAACCATGGCTGTGTGTGCCAAAAATACAACACATTGCATTTCATCATAGTGAGCTATTTAGAAACTGCCATTGCTTTTTCAGAGTTTTATGTCTACGTCTCTCTTGGTTGTACAATCTAACCTTGTACTTACAATAGTCTTATACAGACATTCCTAGACATATTTATTATGTGGCACAGTGTGGGTAACAGTGGTTAACACAACATTACTATTCAGAGAATGCAACACTAAATGCTATACAATATCAGAGTAAACACAGCCAGTGCAGGATTTAGAACATTATTTCCAGGCAGTTATGGTTTTATTTAAATATCACCTGTATGGGAATATTACTGTCATGTTGTCTGGTTTATTCTGTACAACCCATACACAGTTTTTATACTGCCAGGTGACTTTCTACTACTTTATATTTATTTGGTTTGACTAGTACAAGCAGGATTGTTACTCACCAGCCTCATGAAGCAGCCTTTGCAATCTACTGGCATGAGCTTCCTGATTCACAGCTGGCTCAGCTGCAGCTGTAAGGGGAATAGAGAAATAGTTAGGCATACCTATCCATGATATACACAGGCTGGACTTTGGTAAGCAGTTACTGATATGAATACTTACACACAGCTGGGACATCACCCCTCTGCCTTGCTTCTTGGACCCACTCATCCAAAAGCTCCATCTTTATCCGCTTCAAGTCGGCATAGTGGTGCCAGACCTGCTCACCAGTCTGAGGGATACCTGTGGTACTGGTGAGATCATGAGAGAGAAGGTCCCAGGCTTCTGCTTTATATTAGGAGCCCTGGTACTGGCCCTGCAGCAGTCTCTCATCATGTTTTTTTACCAGGAGTCCTACCATGACCTTGGACTCCTGTATGCCCCACCGCTGTGCCCAGAAGTGCATGCCCTCACCAGCACCTGCCATACTGCTTACAGTGGGAAGTTGCAACCAGTTATGAGCTGTATTCCCACCTGTGGGGGTTTAAATATGGACAATTTCCTGCCCTTTGCCGTGATTGGATGGTTTTGATTATGCTGAGCTAAGCTAAGCTATGTGCAAATCTGCTTATCTAAGGTTGGCAGTGCTTAAAGGGGCAGGTTCAGCATTGCTTACCAGTGGGCAAATCCACTTAGCTGGGCTATTCATTGCTTAGTATTCATATGTGCACAATGCTTACACCCGGTCAGCAAAGCTGTGCAATGCGTATCATTGCTTATTTTTTTATTTTATAAACTATCTGCTGTATGGGATTGATTCATCATTCATTACATATTATAAATTTGTTTACTATCCCTAACATCCCCCAATGTGCTTTCATTACATTTATTCTTGTGTGACTATACTGTATGGGGCACTTATGTTTATATGGAGGTTTCACAACTTTATTACACTAACACCTCACATCTGGACTTACTATAGTACTCTGGTTACCAAATATATGTTATTTTGTAGCTAATTATAAAAAAAAATATTTATACACTGCTTTCACATGTAAGATCCAAATTGGTTACAGTAGGGATCAAACCCAGAATAGTTGCTTACAAAGTGCACGTTCTAACATTACACTATTGCAGTACTGCTTATGTTGTGTGTATCTTGCTATTTAACTTTTTGTGCTGTTTAAGCTGGACTAAGTGCAGCTAAGCAACGGGCACACCCATGCAGCTACACTTAAACTTTATCACATTTATAAAAAAAAATTATTTGTTGTGTTCTATTATTTGTACCTTTCAGAATATCCCTGCTAATGTTGAACCTGTTATTCTATCTATTGTCATTTGTGGGATGATTGTACCTTATGGCTTTGTCCACATTCCTTACTCTGATGGGTTTGGAGGTGTGCGCTTTGTGCGTATGCTACATCTCTTATTCTTTCAACTTTTGCCTTGGTATTGATGATTGTCCCTTATGGCTTTGACAAGGTTTCTTACCCTGACGGGTCGGGGGTATTATGAGCGTTCTCACTCATTTTATATTGCTAAATGGCAATTCTGGTGTGCAGGGGGCGTGTATTGTGAGAGCGCTGCTTTCAGATACACCCTCTGCACTCATACACAGATCCATGTCTGTTTAACAGCACAGCAGCTCACTTTCATGAATATACACGGCGTGCTGCCGTGCTGTATGGGAATGGTCCCTTCCATGCAGGAATAAGCTATTCCTACAAGGAAGTTTGCTGAATCCCAGTGCATATTTTGTCCATTGGATATAGATAAAATATTCCCTTCATTTTAGATATTGGATCTTCACATTTTAAAATTGCTATTCTTTGGAAAACCCTGAAAAAAATATGCAAATTTACCTTGTTATCATGCCAGTAGGTACATTTATAGATATCATAAAGCAAAGGATATTGTCTTCCTGTTTATGCAGTGTGTTATCCCAGTCCTAATAGGCCTCACTCACAAACTTTTATTAATTTTTTATTCTTTTATGCGCTGCACACTGTACATATAGCAAAATACTTACACTCATCTGTTCACTACAACATGGAGTATAGCATAAATGGCGCAATTGAACACTACATACTGATAATGAGGATTTTTCTATAGTTTTACATAAAAGATTGTTCTCCCTGTCAAAGGAAATTAGACAAATAATGCACATAACTTCAGTTAAACTTCCAGACTATCTCACCATTCAGTATATATAAATGCATCAGTGAAAATGGTTGTAGGTTTATAGGTTCCTGTGTAAGCACTAGGATAGCTGCCCTTGTGAGCCACTTTAAGCCTAGTCAGCTACCATAGATAATTTGAGGGGACCCATGCATGGAATAACTCATTTAGGGATTGCCTTTGTCCATTGGTAGTACAGGGCAGCAGTCCTGAGGTAAATTTTCTGTTTCCCATTCATTGATTCATGTTCTGCTTGAATATGGACAAGGATGAAATTTGTTAACTGTGGAAGGAGACTCTGTTCCAGAGCAGCAGTATCCTCTGCAAGATATACCTGTCCATCCAAACTGTTGTGTTGATGTTGCAGATGCAGTTTAGATCCCTAGACTGAGTATTTATGATGCCATTTGACTTGTTGATGTACAGTTAATACATCAGCATTGGGTCGGAGGATGTCTTGCATGCCAGACAAAGATCATCTCTTAGCAGTGTGCAGGATACTGAGTATAGTGACAGGGCTTTGAGCCAGTCTATGTAGGACATGTTGTTTAGCCTTTGTATCCTTTTAGTAAGGTATATCTGTGGGCATTTGAGTAAAGGGTGACAATGATTTTCCTACACCTACATACAATCTTTTTGTTTATAAGCTGTGCAGTATAGAAGGACTTTCTTACAACAATGGACACATTGGTTAAAGGTTAGGCCACTGTCCACATAAGTTACCAAATTCTGAACAATTAGGTCAACTCTTAGGGGTTTATTATTAATGTGGTAGTTCCCTGAGATAGATGACTTTGCAAAGGGTATAATAATGCATTGTTTAGCATTTAGTTTCAGTCCATGATTTTGGCTTCAGTTACTTATTTGGGAAAACCTTCCTGCATGATGACTAAGTCATTTGGAGATTCAATGACTGCTCCTAGCTTGCAGACATCTGCAAACTTAGCCAGGCACAGCTATTCAGCATTAGCTTTTACTTCAGAAATGTGGATGCCAAACAAGAGGGATCCTAGCACAGAACCCTGGGGACTCCACTGGTGACTGGTCTTTTTGTGGAGGTAACTTCCTCTCTTTTGATTTCCTGCATCCTATCTGTGAGCCTGTTGGCAATCCAGTGGGCGACATAGGGGATTATGCCCAGTTTATTTAGCTTTTTTACTTTGCCCGAGTGGGAAATTGTGTCAAAAGTTTTGGCTAGGGTGAGGTACGCAGTGTGTACCATTTTGCCTTCATCCACTGCTTTGGAGACCTTTTCGAAAAAAGTTGACCAGGTCGAATATGCATGACCTATTCTTGATGAATCCAAACTGAGATGGTTCCAGTGCTTGAAGGTTCCCTATGTCCTGATTGATTAGTTCCATGATAAGTCTTTCCATGGCTTTGGATATGAGGTTGGTCAGACTTATGGGTCTTTAATTGCTCGGGGCTATAGAAGGTCCTTCTTTATGACTGGAAATAAATGTAGCTGTCCTCCATTCACTTGGTATAAAACCTGTATGGAGGCTGAGATTTAATTGTGTTGTTAGGGGTGTGGCTAAATCATGGTTCGTGCTATTTAAGATACATCCTGGGATATTGTCAGGACCCATCAATGCAATATTTTTAGCTTTTGATACCACTTTTAGGACTTGGTCTTGTGTGATTGCTGGCTATGAGATACCATTGATATTTTTAACAAATAGCTTAACTCGGAATGGTTTTCTTGTTACATTGTTCAATAAAGTAAAGGGCACTCCTAGATGCTTTTCTTTCTTACCTTACCGACTCAGTCCAGTCTTAAAGATCTATGCATGCATTTGTGCATGTATGCATGTGCTTGTGTGCACGCACACATGATATCCTATGTAGTTCCCATTTTTAAGAGAGAAAGTAAACAGGATAAGGTCAATTTCTAACAAATAAGCCTAAAATCAATGGGGAAGTTCTTCAAATGCTGCATACTACAGTATTTTATGAAGGGCAGAATTTATCACTCTAACTTAGATTATAACTAATATGGCTTCATAAAGGGTAGTGTAGATCCACTCTGACATGTCAAATAAAGTTCTGTGACAGGGTAACCATCTTAAAGCATCAGTGAAAATGTTGTATAGTTAATACCTACATGTAACCAAAGCCTTTGACTCTACAACATCATCAAATTATTTACTTTCTTCAGAGACTGAGGGCTAATTTGTATATAATTAAGGGGATTGCAAACTAGTTATCAAACTGTAAGCAGTGCATAACTTTGGAAGGGACTAGATCAAGCTGGATGAGAACCACTAAGGGATAACCTCAAGGTTTAGATTTTCCACCTGTTCTTAATATGGTTTTCTTGGAGATCTATATATCATCTGAATTTTGGGAATGTACATATGTTGACAAATGTAAGGTCAATGCAGAAATCAACAACTTCAAAGGCACAGATCCTTTAAATATGTACTTAACTAGCTTGAGTGACTGGGCTAGCTTTAATTGTTTAGTTTTAACTTCTAAACAATTAAGGAGATTAACTTTGGTGGATATATGAATTTAAAGATTATGATGCATAGAAATAAATTAGAAATAGTGGATCAAGTGAAAGATATGAACATTATAGTTGAAAGAGGTGTGACATTTAAGAACCATGAATAAGCTCTAAAATCAAGGACACTAAGGCAGAATGGACTAATATTAAACACAGTAGAGACCAAGGATCCAAATGTGACTATGTACAGTTAGGCCAATATTGGAATTGAATTTATCTTTTTTATACTGCGGTGGTGTTGCTGCAGTAGCATTTTCGCCTCACAATTAGACGTTGCCCGTTCGATTCTCAGTTAGAGCATCTTCTGTGTGGTAACATGCGTGAATGGGCGTTCCTTTGCTGAAGGTTGTGCGTTAGGCCCGGCAAGCCAGCACGTAAAAATCTACTGCCAATCATTAGCGGACCGAAGTTCTGCTGTGGCGACCCCTAACCAGGAAAAGCCGAAAGACACAAACAAACAATTTTGTGAAATACTGATATGGTAGCTTTGGAAATTATCCAAACCTCTGTAAATAAAAGAATAAATAATATCAAAGATTTATCATAGTCTAACATATTAAACTGTCTTGTTCTCTGCAATGTATTATACATATTAGTTACGGGAAAACTGTGCCTGGCATTTATGACCTCAAAAAACAAGGACCTTAGGGAAGAACATGGACTGGTATTAGTTGAAATCTATCCTGGTATCAGGCACTGACATCCTATTTATATGCTAAATCATGACAAGACTATAAAGAGGGATAGGTATTAAATAAATGACATCAACACTGGAAATAAAATTATAGCAATATTAAATAGTCATGTTCATTAAGTATTTTAAATCATAGCTGGATGAATATATGAGATACAATACATATAAATTTGGAGTTCAGTAAACTGCAGTTGTAACAGTCTATTAGACCATATGCAAAGCAATAACCATGTAATTTGTACATGAGTGCAGGGTTTTGAGCAGGGTCACATCAACAGTAATCAGATCACCTAGATCAAATGTTCCGTCCACAGTGTGGCTAATAAACATCATCATTAAAGTGAGTACCTGAAAAATGTCCATGGACCAGCTCACTCACACAGCTAACAAACAAACAGATAAATAAATATAAACAAGCAAACAACATGCAAACAAGTACATGAATAGACTTTAGAACCATATTTAAAATAAGTGGCTGTTTAAAGGCAGAAGGTCACTCAATGTATAGCTAAGTGGAAAACTCAAAGGAATAGTTCCTAGTTTTCTACCAGCTATGTATCAGAGCCATATTTGTATATTTTTTTGTGAGGATGCCCCCATTTCCATGCTGAAAATGTAAAATGTATATATTCTTCCTCCACTGTTTTTTTTCAATACATATTCTTTCTGTTTATACAAAAAGGAGAAATAAATCATACTCAGTATTATATATTACTCTTATCAGTGAAAAGGTCTACATGGAGAAGACCAGAACAGTACCCTTTCATGTTATGATTTCACATGGATCTGTAATGAAGTGGGATAACTAATGCATTTATGTAGCTCAAAAAACACTGTCTGCATTCATTTGCTTGGGCAGAACATGTATAATTCATGAAAATCGCTGATTCCAAAGTAAATGTCTCTAAAATCTGGAAAACTCTAAATCAGCCAACTCACAGATGGTACAATAATTGAGAAAAGGATGATTTTAAAGAAGGTATGATAATCCTTCCTTCCTTTTATGTGCTTTTGTCAGTTTAGCAGATAAAACAATTACTTTTAGAAACACTGCATTCTATACCTACTAAGAAAGATGCATCCAAAAGGCATCTATTATGAAAGGAAATAATAAAAAAACAAATAATGAATAGACTTCAAAAGCCCACACTGAAATGTCACAGAGCAAATATTTTTGTAATGCATGGAGCAGACTGATTTCACTTTGAAATCAAGAAAAAGATAAACTTGTTAAACAATTCCTAGTGTGAGACCCGATCTTAACAGCACTTAGGAGTGCATAACAAAACATTGGTAATATAGCTTAATCTCTGTTAAGATGGGTTTTGTGCTAAGGACTAACAGCATACAATGCCAGATGGGTTCAGAACAGTGGCAAAAGGTAAAAGAGCTTTTAGAAGATATTAAACTTCACTCTGCCACACAGAAAGTACATCTGAATGAAGCTTCTAATAGTCTTTAAAAAACATTTAACCTTCTGACAGAGGAACACTTCGGTTCTGCCTACTGTACCTCTCAACTGCCCATGATTATGCAGAACATCGATGATTTTACCCTGTATCTTAGGCTTGTCCCTCATAAAAATGTTGATTTTTTTCTGATGAATCATTGAGGACTGGAATCAGACAATAAGTCAGGCATTAAAGTTTCTTGCTTCTTATTGCTCAGAACATGTATATTAATGCAAAACCCATTGAGTTCTTTACTGATTGTCAAAGTCAGTAAAACACTTTGTGATCCTACACTTTCCCTTTTTTTCTGTAACTGGTAGCACATGGAACAAATAAAAGCTCTATGCTCTACAAAGAATAATGATTGGGTCTGTGATCATAACCCCCCTTTATGTGTTCTCCACATGGATGCCAAGAATCCCCTCTCAGGCTTTGCTCTTGAGGAGAATTTCTTGTCATCCATGCCTTAAAAACATAATAACCTGGTTATGATTGGAGACTAGATTATAATCCTGGATGTTGGTAAGTGAAACCTGTCCAAGGATAGTAGAGGTTATGATGCTAGTTGAGCTAATTATGATTGCTGTACAACATTTAAGTAGTCTGTCTTGGGAAGGTAAGCCTTAGCCATAGATGAGAAGTGGCACTAAATTAAATCCTCAGTGGGTGCTGACCTAGAATGGTGATAATCCCAAATGAAGTTGAGGAAATAGGAACTCTAAGAAAACACCCACTGTCTATTGAAGATAGACAATATGGCAGGGGAGCCTGAGTATGCATTCAATTGATCTGACAACATCTGATAAAGTCTGAGAATAAAATGCTGACATTAGTAAATAACATCAAGAAAAGATCTGTTATAATAAAAACTGAGTAATTCAGGCATATGTTGCAAGATCAGTTCCAATTTCATAGCCAGGTTTGAAAAGAAGAAAATAATTCATGCATTTTTCACAATTGCTTGAACAGGTCTGTAATCTGATTCACATGTCCAAGATAAGTCTACTTTGGTTATGTTTTCTTAGCAGAATGGAGAAAATAATTTAGTTGAAACTGATAAATGGCACAGTAAAGCAAACATGCAATAGAACACAAAGCTATTGTATTGAAAAAATATGACTTGATCTCTGAAGTGTCCATAAAAAAGAAACATAAAGACTTTACTTACAGAAAGGTTTCTAAACAATTTTAAGAATAAACTGTGCAATTTTGTCATTTCTTTGATTAGAAATTGGTGTAGACTAGCTTTGGATAACACTGACAAGCATCCATGATTTGAAAAATAATATTTGATATGACCAGAGAACGAATAACATGTTGAATGGTGGCACTAAAAATATAAACATTTTCTGATATGGATATAGTTCTGCACTCAGAAACATTCCTGGAGCAAATGAAAAATTATATGCCTCAATGATTTGGAAATTACAGTCCAAACTGAAGTAAATAAAATTGACAGAAAAGTGTTATAATGAAAATTGTAAACATTGATTATATAAAGCTCCTTATAAACAAACAAATAAAGGCTACCTTTATACTAAGTTAATGTAAAACATGCCTTTAAGTGTACACGTGGAAAATGAAAGAACAAAAACTCTTCTGCTTTATTCCACAGTCCTCAAAGACCAACAATATAAAAGGTCAACTCCATATCTTCTTGAGCATCTATAGACTTAGTCCCAGTTTAAAATCCTGCTAAGCTGACAAGATAAACAAGTTATGTTGTATTCCCAGAAATTGTGATATGAGTACTCCTGAGATGAAACAGTCAAGATGTGAGGTTGCCTGCCATGTGGCTCATTTAAGGAATACAGACCTGCAGAAGTCCATTCATTCAAAATGAGAGACCAAATCATCTTTCAACAAAAATGTTTTACAGCGGAATATCCCCCCCCCCCACAGACATACACACAATCCTCCCCACACCCTAGTATGGGGGTGCATCCCAGCACCAACTGACTTATATAACTACCTCTGAGACGGACTTTCAAGTATGTGTTATATAATCTTTTGCCAGAAGCATTTTTGGTCTATTAATTTTGGAGAAGTGGGCTTTATTAAGCTCATCCTTAATTAAATGAATAAATACTGGATGCTCCCTCAGTATAAATAAAAAATATAAAAATGACAATTATGAACCCTCTATAGACTGATTCATATAATCCTAAAAGTATCTGTGTATGCACTTAGGTACTCAATAGGTCCCATAGTATTTTATGCCTCTCCCGGCATTGCATTGCTCTATCGCATGGCACAAGGTAGACTTGTGATGCCAACAATTGCAAAATTAGATCTAAAACAGCAGAAAATTCTGCTGCTTCAGCTAAGTCATTCTATTTTCTTTTTAATTTTACTGGCTATATTTAACCATAAATATCTTTTCACCAAGATAATTATCTGTCAGTGCTTCACATGGGGCCAGCATTTGCTAAGTGCTTAAATAGCTGTGTGAGAAATTAATTCCCCCACCAGTTCCTATGGCCGCAACTGCTTATCATTCACCCCATCCTCATCTGTCTTTATACTCTTACTCAGACTCTTCAGAGCTCTGACCAACTACACTTGAAAATCTGCATGCCCAACAGAACAATTGTCCAACATCTACATAGCTACTCAATTGCCCTAACTTGGAACAAGCTATGCTGTCCATCAGAACGATATCCAATACTCACAAATTCAAAAAAACTCTAAAAGAAAATTTACTGAACTTCTGGATCTGCCACTGCCAACACCCAACCTAACTCTCTTCTCTCATTACTCTTAGTTTTAACTTCTCTTACCCATAGCCTCTCTGTTCTGTCTATGAACCTCAAGACCATGCCACTGGAATGCACCCTTTCTCTTATTTATATATTCCTGACCTTGTTTACCTGTTATTCTATCTACTACAGTAACTATTGTTTGTTTGTGCTCATTAACCCCACTGCTTGCTGATTTATCTAAATTGTACTGTACTTGAGAATTTTAGTTTGCATATATAGCTACTTCTGTATTTAGATTAATGATTGTTTTTAAAACTTTGTATAGTCTTAATTATTATTTGTATCTTCAATGAGTTCTGCCTTGGAGCTTTTCTCTCCTCCAAATTGAACCCAAAAGAAAAAAAACCATGTCACAGAAAACTATAAACTTCTGCTAGTAACAGTTGTCTCCCATTGACTGTACTTTTATTATTATTTTACTGTCAGTTCAGAAAGCCTGCAACAGATACATTATTTGTTCATTCAGTTCAAAAAATGAATGTAATTTTTTGTGTTGTCAATAAATCTTCAATATAAGTTAGTTAGAAGTGAAGCTCTCTGTTATTAAGCAAAATAATGTCTGTTTACAATACTCTTATCACCTAAGATATACATACCCAAAATAAGAGAGTCTTAGCAGAACATAGATGTTTCACTCCTTTAGCAAGCATAAAAATAATGGTCTACTTCACATGACTGAAATCTCATTTGACTGATTTCATTTGACCGAGACCATAATACCAAATTTTCAAAATACTGAAAACTCATTTGACTGAATCTCATTATACTGAATTGTAAGCCATAGATATGATGTGGGTTTCTGTTCTCCTGTGACTTGCTTGTGATAAAAAGAATTACTGTAACTTATAGTGCTGATTGTCAGAATAGCGATAGCCATGTAGAAAGTAGTGTTGTAGTGTTTCTAAATGTGGGTATGTCAGTTTGCATTTTTATGGAAAGTATCTAAAGTAATATGGCGGATATTTTGTGCATTCCCAGCAGTAGTGGCAGCATGTAGACTACTGTAAGGTAAGTAAAGTGTATGTTCCCTTTCCCCCACTGTGTTGTGATCTTGCAGTTAGTATATATAGTTAGAGGTTGTGTGGGGAGCACAACCCCCCACATTGAGGGGTGTAGGGGCATAGCCCCCACCTAGTTTGGTTTTGTATCGTCCAGAAAGAGTTAGTCATTGGTGTCATAAGTGTGGATGTCTATGGTTCACAAGTTAGTATTTTGAAATTCAGCATTGTAAGCTATCAGTATAATGAGTATCAGTCAAGTGAGTTTTCAGTATTTTGAAAATTAGGTATTTTGGTCTTGGTCAAATGAAAGTCAGTCAAATGAGATTTCAGTCATGTGAAGTAGACCCAAAAATAATATATCAGTTTATTAGTGGTTTTAAATTAAGCACTGAATAAACCTCTCTAATCCCAGAACATGTTTTTCTTAAATAAATGTAAATGTAATAGGAAAGCACATGACACAGGCCATATTAATATCAAAAGTCAGCATTAATTCCATCGTACCACCTAACTGCAACCTTCTAGAGAATTCTTTAAACACTTATAATGGAAGAAAACTGGATCCTTCTGCTATCCCTTCACTTCTTGACAAAACATCTGTCATATTATAGCTAGACTTCTTTTCTATGATATCAGTGGTAAATTTTGTAATCACAGTTAAGTTAATAAATAAGCCTTCCATTAGATTCACTTTATCCTCTCATTTCCAGAGTAATTTAAAAATAAGTGCATAAATCCATGAAGTCATCTTCATATTTAGGCTTTGCTCATACCATTCATTGACAGCCCTCATGAAAACTTTTAATTGCTACTTATCCAAATGTTTATTATGACTAAAGGGACTCGCATCTTCACCTGGAACAGATTTGGTTTAGGGATATTTTGCAGTCATTGCTACTTCTGCTAATGTAAAAAAGATGTATCATTCTCTGACATGTCATGTCTAACAAAATTAAATTCAATGAGCTTATCTTAGCAAGCAGTGACAAAAGAAAAGCAACTTGGCAAAAACACTGATGCAACTAAGACGGCCTCCCCCAGTTTACACACTCCTTAATCAAGCTGATATTCCTTCCCACCAAGACAAGGTATATAAGATGAATGGTTTTAATTAAAGTATTTCTGATGAAATCTATGGTTTTATGGATGAAAACATGTGGTATCTGCAGCGTTAAATAAAGAGTTTTGTGCACTAATTTTGCTGGGTGCGATCTCTGCTTTTTTCGCCTTGCTATCTTGTCAGTGAAGCTCAGGAAATTTGCCCTTTCCTCACTGTAGTGCGATCTCAGAGGTGGTATATATAATTAGTGGGGATGTGGGGGTTCAGCCCCCCACATGAGTGGTATTTGATGAACGCCATTTCCAATGAAATGCCGTTCATTAAAGTGACTTTTCACTGAATTTATAGAGACCAGTTTTCAAAGTGGATAAGACACACAATGTAAACAGTAGTGTTGTTGTTTTATCTGCTTGTTTTATTAATGGAGGGACTTCATCACTGCTACTTAGGTTTACTTTTCATGAGTGTCAGCTTAACAGGTTCATGTGTGCATTGCACATGACAGTTTGATGTATCTTTCTGCCTCTTTAAAAATCTGAGAGGCTATTCAGACTAGTCAAAGTAATAACTGAATGTGTTTTATAGTTGAATTTTGGGTGTTTCTCACATTACATAGCACATTTAGTCAGTTACTGCTAGCTTGAGTATATGAGTGGATTTTCCTTGGTTCATCCACTAATTGGCCCTGACCTATCTAAGCAAATGTGCCAATGCTTGATTGGGTGTTATCCAATTTTATTTCGCATCAGGGTGGCTAAGCAGCCGATACTCTGATATTATGCTATTTTCCTAATGTCTACCACTCTTTAAAGTTTTTCAAATGATACCATTACCCAACAAATGTGCATTGTGTAGTACTCACTTAGATGTATGATGAGACATAGCGTTAAATAGCTGATACCTTAATGTTATGCTGTGTGTCTTCTTATGTACTTTAATTTACAGTTTTCTATGATACCATGACCTGCCATAAGTGTTTTGCTAAGTACATGCTTAGGATTTATATTGTGCCTTTAATATCTTTCTCTTGCTGGGTACTTTATATAAATAGTTGCAACATACTTTATAAGCATCTCTTGCTTAATTTTTATTTGCTAGCCTTTGCCTCTGCACTGTTTTGTTTTATACATGTTGCTTGCATAAGTGAATTTGTATGTTAAGACTGCTAAGGTAGAAAGGACAGAAAAATCTTACTATCATACTGTATCAATGCCTATCTTCTCCTAGACTCCAACTATGCTCTCTCATAGCCTCTCATCCCTTTTTCCCTGTATCTCACTATCTTATCTTCCCATCACTCTCCTCCTTCTCCACTGCCTGCACTCGCATTCCTACTCTCTGTCCTAATGATATCCTGTTACTGTCTCTGTCTCTCTTCCTCCCATATGACTAATCTTATCTCTCCTCTTTTCTCTCCAGACAGGACACCCAACCCTGACCCTGAATCATTCTGAAGGAAGAACCAATTACTAAACACCAAAATATAAAGAGGAACTTGCTGCAAACTCCCACCCAGACATCATAACTGAACACCTGGATGGCCTTTATAGCTATGTACGTACACATAATACTGCTTGTGCAAAGCTGCAATAATTATTGTGCACTCTCCGGTCCCTCGTACATCACCTCTGTCCCTCTTAACCCCTTGCTTTAACATCCCCTGCACCATATTCCAACCAGCCTTCCTGGTCAATTTTCTCTTCTAAAGTTTTGAGAATATTTTCCTTTCTCCATGCTACATTAACTAAAGTTATTATTCTTGCCTGCATGTTCTACCACCTTCCATCTCCCACCCTTGCTACTCTTCTCCCTCCTAGCCATGCGTTCCTTCTAGTTCATTTTTTACCTTGTATTAGACCTGGTATTGCTTAGCTTTTAACTCTCAGACTCTCTAACAAATTAAGCTAACCTGCATTTGAATAGATTGTTTTTTTTTTTTTTTTGCTGCTAGCTTCTAGCCTGGACCACCAACTTTTCTCTCTCATCCATCCCCACCAACACAATAAAAAACTGCTTCTAAACCTCAAACCTTGGTCTAACGCCCCAGACAACCTACCTCCCAAGTTCCTACAAATTGCTGCCAGTTCCATAGTCTCCCCCATCAGTACGCTTATGAACAGAGTCATTCTGGAATCCTACATATCCACTATTTGGAAAAAAGGCCTACATTCTGCCTCTACATAAAAGTGGCACAAATACAGACATCTCCAACTTCCAACCCATTTCTATCCTCTCACCCATCTTTAAGATTCTAGAAAAATGTGTCCACACACAACGTCTTCACTATGTGCTTCACAACCACATCCTTTCTTCCACTCAGCATGGATTTTGACCAGGTCATAGCAGTATTACGGCTGTCATATCCTTTTCCAACATAGTCAACCAGGCCTGAGATGAGGGAAATATTGTCTCCTCTCTCTTTCTAGATCTCCCCAAGGCCTTTAATATGATCTCCCACTCTCTCCTTATCACTAAACTGGTTGGCATAGGCATCTCACCCCCATTCATAGAATAGTTCTCAAATTACCTCTCTAAGAGGCAACAATCAACCAAATAGCAAAATTATTTCCTTCCTTTCCTTGACACAACAACAGGTGTTCCACAAGGATCCTGTACTAGGGTCCCTTTTGTTCAGCATCTTTATCAATAACTTCCACACCTCTCTTGCCCAAAGTACTGTCATCCAATATGCAGATGATTCTACAGTCATCTGTGCTGCCAACTCACCATCAGACCTTCTCTTACTCACACAAGATGCCCTCACTTCCACAGAATTATGTATGTCCAATAACCATCTCACCCTAAACCCAAATAAAACTAAACTTGTTCTTTTTCAACCCAAGAAATCCACTACATTAAACAAGGAAAATTTCACCATCCAATCCCTAAACAAAACTATAATTGAAGTCATACCATATACTAAAATGTTAGGCATCATCATAGATGAAAATCTGACATTTGACATGCACATTGAAACCAATATTAAAAAAAAATACACCAAAAACTGGGCTCTCTTTATAGACAAAAATACTTTCCAACTTCTCCGCTAAACTGTCTCTTGCCTCTTTCTTTCTTCTGTCATCGCTTCTTTATGGTGCACCTCTTCTGACCAATATTCAGGCCTCTCTAAAACACAAACTAACCTCTTGCTACAATAAAATCATAACATTTGTAACAAATGCTAACTGTTCTTCTCACCACTGCTCATCACTACACCTGCTAAACTGGCTGGAACTACCACATCACCCGACATTCATTCAGCTAACCACTGCACACAAGTTTATTCATAAACCTACCAACTGTCCTTCCTTGTCCTCTCTACTCACTCAATATCATCCAAATAGGCCTCTCAGATCCCATAACCAACTGTTCCTAAATGTAGTGAGACCTACCCATACAGCTGGACAAATGCTCTACTCCTTCGCTGTAGCTAAATTATGGAATACTCTCCCACCATCAATACGTCTATCAGCAGTATCCCACTCTTGAAGAAGTTCCTGAAACAACATCTTGCCTCATTATGGCAGTGTAACTGCACCAAGGCTGTTGTTCCTATAACCTGAACCCCCTCTCCACTTGCCCCCTCCCATCCCTGTCTCATTTCTATCTCGCTCTTTACATCCTGACACATGTATGTTATCAGCCGTGATTGACTCTCTTCTACATTCACTCGCACAATACTAAAACTACCCTTTAACTCCTCTTATGAACAGAATGTTTCAAAATGTACTGTCTTTAGCTTGTACTGGTTTTTGTAGTGAACTGCTCTATGTTTCAACATGTACTGCACATTAGTCTGTACTGGTTTTGTATATATCTGCCATTGGTTTTCAGAAGGTACTGCCTACTGGTTCTGCACTGTATGATACTGTGTTGAATTTGTACTACACTTTACATGTACATGCTCTGGCAGGGTCCTACTGTATATTTTTCAGATTGTACTGTCTGTTAGTTCTCCACTGTATGCTGCTGTATTGAACCTGCACTATGCTGCACATTTGTACTCTATCCTTAAAGTTTATGTTTATTGCTTGTCCCATATTATACTACATATGTACTGTGTAATACTTATACTATGTCTATGGAGCTTTTCTCCCCGGGCCTCCACTGAAAATGGGTTCACCTTAGTCCAGTGGACTATCCCAATAAACAAACATACATAAATAAATAAATGAATGAATTAATGTATTGGAATCCCCTCAGAAATTAGTGAGAAAACAAAAATGTAAGTTTTTGGCAAGGGAGCAAGCCCTTCCTGCAATCCCACCCTTCAAACTTTAATTTAACTTCACGGTGGCGCGAACTCAAAGAAAGTGAAAAATCCACCAACAAGTGAATGACTACTGGCACATCTAACCAGCAGTGATATCCTACAGAAGAGTTATGATTTGCAGCACCTTTTTTTGTTTTCAAACACCTTTATTGAATTATCACTTGTTTACATTAATATAAAAGCAATCAAACTATATTGATATAACAAACATTATATTGCTATATATCATATAACCTAAGCAATATTACATAAATTATTCAATCCCTGCATTTTTTTAAACAGGAAGCATCTATATTAAACCATCACTTATAACAATGGCAATCAGACATTTATACAAATGAAAACAAACCACACCGACACAATCTTAGTTGCAAGCATTTTACATCACAAACCACACTCCCAGTTGCAAACATTATACATCACTTAAAATCTACCCACTCTTTCTCACTCAGACATTACATAGCTCATTTAAGTCCTGCCTTCTTTAAAACCTCATTCCTCCCCTGTATGTATTGTTCCCACAATTCCCATTTTTTCCTATGCAGTTTGCTCCTACCCTTTTTTTAAAGATCTCAGCGTCAGTTGTTTGGTGACACTCGAGAAATCACTCTTCGTCCACCAGTAAGGTCACCCCTGTCATAATACTACTTCTAGATGTGTGGTGTGATTTCACAAAAAATCTCATCAGATAAAATCTAAAATGGTTATCATTGCATTTGTTCCACATGTTTAGAATTTATTTTGCTTAACAAACTTTTAATTTAATTGTCTCCTGTGATTAATCCTGAACTATTACCTGAAACATTTATGTGCCTTGATTAAAAAAAAAAAAAACACATTTTTAACTGCTGCTTAAGTGATGCTGGTTATAGGTTCATAGGTTCATAGGTTCATACTAGGCTATCTGCCCTAGGGCATTTATAAGCCTAGCCAGAGTGTGTTTGGCTTTCGCCACCCATTTTGAATTAATTTTGCTATGCCCTTTTTCGAGGTTAGTATACTGTGCCTCTGTCTAACAGTGACACAGAAGTGATACCCGGGGTAAACCTACGATCTCCCATCCACTCATCAAGATTCCTCTTGAAGAGAGTCAATGAGAGACTCTGCCTAACCTGGACTGGGATTTTGTTCCAGAGTGAAGGGGGCCTCTGGGTTATGAATCTGTCCCTCCAGCATGTCCTATTTATTTCAGTGCTGAGGTTCAAGTCTCTCGAGCGCGTAGCTCGATGGGATTTAGATTTTCTGAGGTGCAGCATGTCCATTAATTCCAGGTTGGACATGGCTTTATACGTCAGGCACAGATCGCCTCTGAGCAGGCGGTATGCCACTGAGTAGAGTTGGAGTTTATTTAACCGGGCAGCATATGGCATCTGTTTGAGTCCTTTGATCCTCTTGGTGAGGTACTTTTGGGGTCTTTCCAGTTGCTGCAGGTGTCTGGTAAGGTACATCCCAAAAGGGGCATTGTACTCAATTATGGGCCTGATGAGGGATGAGTAAAAAGGCACGATGACCTCCCCTGATCTAGATGTGAATCCCTTCATGATTAGGTGGGCTATATAAAATGTTTTTCCAACCACTTTGGCCATGTGGTTGTCAAATGAGAGATTGCTATCAACTTGGGTCCCCAGGTCCCTAATTACTTCTTCTGTACTTAATGGATTACCACCTATGTGGTAATTTGTGGGAACTTTGTTTTTGCCAAAGGGGATGACTATACACTTTTTGGTGTTTAGCTTGAGGCCATGGCTCTGGCACCAGTTGTCTGTTTCTATGAGGCCCTGATGCTTGTGTCAGCTGGAGAGTCGATTATGGCACCCAGTTTGCAGTCATCTGTGAACTTGGTTTGCCACAGTCCTTCCGTGTCGGCCTGTACCTCCAAGAAATATATACCGAACAAGAGAGGTCCCAGGACTGAGCCTTGTGGGACGCCACTTGTAACTGGTTTGGAGTCTGACATGGCTCCAGCAATTCTAACCATGTGGGTTCTGTCCTTGAGCCAGTTTGCAACCCATCTAGTGACATAGGGGTTTATATTTAAGCTGGTGAGCTTATCTATAATGCCCGAGTGGGGTATTGTATCGAAGGCTTTTGCGAGGTCCAGGTAGGCTGTGTGGACCACCTTCCCCTCATCAATGGCCTTGGTGACTGTTTCAAAGAAATCAACCAGGTTTAAGAGGCAGGATCTGCCCTTAACAAAGCTGAACTGGGTAGGATCCAGTGTCTATAGGTCCCCAATATCTTTATTTATGAGGTCCATGATGATCCTTTCCATAGCTTTGCAGACCAAGCTAGTCAGGCTTATGGGGCGATAGTTTCCAGGATCCGTTGAAGCACCACCTTTGTGGAGAGGGACCAATGTTGCCGTACGCCACTCTTTGGGTACATATCCTGTAGTAAGGCTGAGATTGAACAGTAGTTTTATGTTTGGGTTTAGCTCTTCTTGGAGTTCATGTAGGACGCAGCCTGGGACACCGTCTGGTCCCATTGATGCATTGTTTTTTGCTTTGGAGAGGGCAGCTCTTACCTGAGCATCTGAGATGTCAGGGGGCCACACTCTGCTGGGATAGATATTTGCCCTTATACTTATACTTTGCTCACTTTTCTAAATAAAAAGATTTAATAAAAATAAATAAATAAAAATAAAAAATGTAAAACAAAACAGACTTTGTTATTTCTCCAATCTGTTTTGAAGTAAACTGTGTAAAAAGAAACATATGGAAAAATGAGGTGTTGTGAATTGTATCCAAGAAGTACAGGAACTCTGACAAGATGAAATATGGAAAATACCTAATGAAAAACAAGAATTAATCTTTTAAGACATACTGCTTTTTTTTACAAAATATGAAAGTTTTTAAGTATATCAAATTAATACAAGACATATTTTGTTAATGTACACAACTTTAAGATTGGTTTTAAGTTTCTGACTTAGGAATTTAATTTCATTCAGCAGCAGAAGGAAAAGTAGCCCTTTTTCCATTTTAGCAGAAGTACATGATCTCCATATATCTATGCTTCTGTTTATTTTTATCACAGAATATGTGTCAAATGCCTCAGCATTGTGTTGGCTTGTCAGGTCTACTACACGTGACCATGTGCTAGTTCATAGGTATTTACTAGGCTCACAAGGGCCTTTATAAGCCTAGCCATGCATTCCAAATCTCTGACAAGTTCTGATACCCTTGATAAGTGTAAGCATGTGCCTGGGAGACAAACCAGTTACAGGTTACCTGTTTGTATCAGAGACATAGGTGCCAAACCAGGGATCCATTTCCAGTTTCCCATCCAATTGTCCAAGTTGCACTTGAATTGGATTAGGGAGGAACTCTGCTTCACATGGATGGGCAGCCTGATCCACAGATGGGGTAGTCTCTGGGATACATACCTATCTCTCCAGCAGGTCCTATTTATATTACAGGCAAGTCTTTAGAACAGGTAATTCTTATACTATTTGTTTTGTTCATATGCAGGAGGTCTATCAGGGTGGGGTCTGACAGTGCCCTGTATGCCAGGCATAGATCTCCCCTCAAAAGCCTGTAGGAGACATAATACAGGGATAGAGTCTTGAGGCAGTCTGCATAGGACATATTACTTACACCCTGCATTCTTTTAGTGAGGAACCTCTGTGGACATTCCAGTTGTTGGATATGCCTGGTTAGGTACATACCAAAGGGGGCATTGTACTCAATGATAGGTCTGATGAATGCTGAATACAGTGGAACAATGAATTCCTTGGACTTAGATGCCATACCTTTGTTTATACATTGTGCAACATAGAATAATTTCCTCACCAGTGTAGACATGTGATGATCGAGGGCTAGATTGCTATCTATGTGTGTCCCTATGTCCCTGACTACTGGGTCAGCTCTAAGGAGTGTGTTGTCAATATGATATTTACCAGGGATGGATGACTTCCCAAAGGATACTATTATGCATTTCTTGGCATTTAGTTTTAGTCCATGACTCTGACACCAGTTGATTGTGTCAGCCCCTACTGGAGAGCATTTGTGTCAGTGTGAGATTCAATGACAGCTCCTAATTTGCAATCATCTGCAAATTTAGTCAGCCAGAGACCACTGACATGTCAAGTGCCCTAACTCCCACTAGTACCTTGTGACACACTTGCATGCTATCACTTGTTTTAAATTTCAACTGCCCTAACTCCTACTAGTCTGATCCTACTTAAATAATTCATCAGGGGGCTCACTATACCCTTGTTATATCTCCTAACTCTGGAGCACCATCCCTACAAAAGTAAAAATGGCTAACAAACTCCCAAGATGTAAAATTCTGCTCATGCAATTCCTTACCCATCCTGGTTATGTTTTTGTTCCTCGCCAAGCTGAGACCTCTAGTGAAAGCACAAACTTCTTCTCACCCGTCATTAACTTTTTCTCCTCACACCCCTAACAGCTTTCCCGCCTACATTTGAACTAATATGCACATCTTCACCCCCCTTCTAAAGTATTATTTCTCAGTCTTCTCTTTTTCTAACTGCCCTCCATCCACCAATCTATCCCTCTCATGCTTTCTCTATATACTTAAGTTATAAACCTTCAACATACACCAGCAGCTTAAATAGAATTAATCCTTACCCTGCCTGCTCAGTCATATGCTATTACCACCATCCTCCTATACCAGTGATGGCGAGCCTTTTGGGCTCAGCGTATCAAAAATTCGGAAAATGCCAATCTTGACTCTGCTGCCATGTCACCCCCCCCCCCAAACAAAAGAGAAAATTCTTTACATATTCATTTATTTAAAAAAAATACAGTCCAATCATGTGTGCTGCTGTGTATTATAAAAGTAATGGAAAAATCCGTGACTTACAATAGAGAAAATGATATGCGCACTGATAAATGGGCCTAAAACAGTGCACCAAAAAAGTACTCTACTTTTAATAGTCATTTTGAATTGAACTGAAGCAAAATATGGAACACATTGCATTTGATTTGATTAACATCAATTAATGGCTTTTTTGTTGCTGAGTTTTAGTAAATAAGTGCAGAATTACATATTGCTTGTATTTTTTGGTCATTCAATTTCTTTGGTAACTTTGATGTTGGTGAATGCTGGTATGTCACCCAAAACGTTGTGGTGTGTCAACTTTAACACATGTGTCATAGGTTCATCATTACTGTCCTATACAATACTAATACCTCCCCTCCTACATACTTTTATAACTTACTTCTCCATTATACCCTTCATTATATCTCCTGAACTCTACAAAACCTTCTGTACTGAAATTTAAGAACTGTAAAATTCTTTGTAACGTTTTCCCTTTTACAGTATAAATCTATTTACATCCTGCAAGCTTTTAGAGTTACCAGCATTACATTAACATATACATGTTGATGTAAATACTTTACTTTGTATACCTGTGTTGTAATTATGTTTGTGTTTTCAGAGAAATTTAACTTTTTTGTGAGAACTGTAAACAGAACTTGTTAATATACATGTATGGCTCTATTTTAATTGATCAAATTAACAGTACTGAATCTCACTTTGTCAAGACAACATGGCCAAACACAACGTTTATCAAAAGCCAATTGGATATCGTAGTCAGCCAGCAACATAGATGTCACCAAGAGCTGTAAGGAACAAAACAAATAGGAAATATGTAGTGTACAATCCCACAAGCCCTATTTAATTAGTCCATGAAGCAGAAAGTATTATAGAGTGCACTAGTGCAGGAAAACCAATATATCAGGTAACAAATGAAGTAAGACCTAGAAATTGTGCCTGATGAGCAAATTATAAGTATAACACTAAGTATCACCAGTAGACAAAGTAAACAGTGATAGCAGTAAACGTGTGCAAGAAAAGTAAATTATTCACTCTGGTGCATGCAACAACAGCCATGCTTTTAACTTCAAAGACAGAGCTTCAGCTTTTAAAAACTTCTGTGATTCATACATGTCCCTGTTAGCAAATACTTGTTGAAATCACTAATGTCTCTCAACAAGTCTTCACTTTTTAGAAGATGTGGTGGGCAGCCAGTTGACATCTGGAGACATAGTTCATCCACCCTGTTTTTTTCCTCTGGCTAGCACAGATATCACCAATGGAATATCAGAAATCCTCCTAGCCAACAGACACTGTGTCCTGCAATACCATGCTTCAACAGAGTTTTGTGTTTGTACTAGGTATAGATGGTTCAAGACAGTTACCTTCCAGAATTTTATGGAGAATAGCAGTGGAAACCTTGGAGTGGATACAGTTCTGGTTTTGCACTTACATAGCCGACCTCAAACATATCAGTCTGTAAAGCAGGTGAGGATCTCCTTGCCATCTGGTGGAAAATCAACACATTGCTCACTTTTCTAAATAAAAAGATTTAATAAAGATAAATAAATAAATAAATAAATAAAAATGTAAAACAAAACAGACTGTGATATTTCTCTGGTCTGGAAGAACTTGCTCATCATTTAAGAATGACAATGTAACCAGTTTCTAACAGCTAATTAGAATATAGGTGATTTAGCATACAATGTTTCTAAAACAAATTTTTGAACCTTATTGCATACAGTCTGTCCAAAATGGAAATAGACAGCCTTTGGATTCTGCACCGTTGATGTTATCAGAATATCTTTTTCCAACTATTTCAAAGTCATACAGAACCTACTATTAGCTGTCAGCTCCAAACTAGTTAGTAAATGATATGTGCATTGCCACATGAAATGATCAAGCAATAAACTAAAGGTAGGGATTTAGTGTTCTCATAATATAAATGTATGGATACAAATCTATAAATGTTCTGAATGCATGTACTGTATATAGTCGCCTGCAGACAGTGCCTTTCATCAAGAAAGTCCCATCCAGTGTGCCTGACTTAAGTCTCTCAAATTATCTCTTATGGAAATCACTAACACATGCGTATCTGTCTGTAATTCAAACATGCACTTTTGGAAGACGCCAGTCCTTGATAAGGGATAATCCTGTGTACAAATCCTGCTGAGGGGTACACCTTGAGCAACACTTGTTAACATGTATTTTCTTCTGACATGGTGTACCTACTGCAGCATGACTTTATGCGTAGGAGGTGTTTCTGCAGTTTGTAAGGAACTACTAGCCACTATGTCATCAACTACCAGACAGGCACTGTCCTTAGAGATGGCAGCTCCATTTTATAGCTCATGGCATGCTTGGTATCTTTCCAGTTCTGTGGGGTCAGGCGCATGGTGATGTGCCTCTGATTTCAGTAGTTCTTTCCCAGCTACAACACATACACCATATGACAAACATTTCTTTACCTGTTTAGGACATTGTTGTCTTGTATATAACCCCCAGCAAGCCTGGCTTTACCTCTGCCGAGTTAGCCGTCTCACTGGATCAATATTGCCAAATGCACATTTCAGTTTAGCTGCACTGACACATTTATACATGGGAATGCCATAGTTTTGCAATGGGAACTGAATGGGAATGTTTGGAACTGTGTAGGGAGTAGGAAGTGTATAAATTCAGGATACTCATATTCCTTTCTGCCATTTATATGAAGAGCAAACTCAGACACAAATCTAATGATGGTAAATGTTATATAATGTTGCATTCTTCTGGTAGTTAGTTTCAATGTGCTGAATAATCTATTGTGTGATTGTGCTAAGGGACATACTGTTGTCTTATAGATGTGTACTGCTACATGAAAGAATGATGCTCAGACTGGTAGCATAGTTATGTTTTCCTTCTTTCCTACATTTATCTGATGTCTGTGATGCTAGCTGACTATGATATTTGATGCAATAACTATTTATCTTGTCCACTTGTACTACTAATTTGATCTATTAAAATCCATCTAAATGTACTGTGATGGATTTATTCTCCAGGCCTCCCTTGAAAATAGGCTCTGCCCAGTCAGACTTTGCTGGTCAACAAAGACAAAACATAAATAAAGAAATAAAATTACCAAGACCCCACCACCACCCAGCCTTACTGAATTGCATAAATATATTAGTGCCCAATTTTAAGCACCAAACTTCCACTCATTCTCAAACCCTAACTGTAGCACTACCCTATTGCTCCCTAACCCTATTGTCCCTAATCATTCCCTGAACTTAAAATGTCACTCATCCCATACCAAAAGTTCCTGATTGCTCCCTAAACATAAACTCCACTCCTTCACCACAAACATAAATTCCTTGTTTGCTCTGTGAACATAAAACTCCCCACCCACTCACTAAACATAAACTCCAAAATCAATGCCCAACCCTAAACTCTCCTCCTGCTCATTAACCCTAAATCTTCCTGGTCCCTAAACCTTAGTTCTCCTCCTGATTTCTGCCTGAAACCCTAACCTACATAACCACTTTATCCCACTGTTTCGCACAGCTGCCATACTTCACCTTGTTTGAAATCTGCTACTGTGTTTAGGTGAGGTTGGAAGGCCTACTCTCTCTCTCTGCATGGCTGCCATACCTCATACAAGCATGTAGCTGAGTTTGACTGTGAGCAGTAGCTGGTGTGAGCAAGAAGATGTCCAAGTCCCTGGTTTTGCGACAGTGGTCTGCATACAACTGTAACTCAGGTACTTGCTGTAGTCCCTGACTTGTACACATAACAAATTCAAATAGTAAAATGTAACCTAATAAACAGCAGTTTTAGTGAAGGTTCACTCTCATTGCAGTATGAATATACAGTGAAAAAAGCTATTTTATACATTGGATGTACTTCTAAGGTACAATTATTCATTAAAATAATGCATAATACTATATCATTTATTAAAATAAATTATCTGAAATAGCTGCATAATTGCATTCTTTTGCATTACAGTGTTTTCAAAGTTGCAGTATAAAATATAAGGCAACGTTTCTTTTCAAAGCATTTGGAAGAATGGCATATTTCAAATGCAGGTGATATTAATAAGCTTGTTAAAATATTTTGCTCCAGGCCTGATGATCATTCCGAAAGTAGTATTGGCATATAAGTATTTTAAAGGTAGGGGAAGTGCATCTATTGTTTTCACTGTAACACCTACATATCATATAATATTTAATGTTCTATCAGTAGAAAACAGATACAATGATGCTATGTGAAAGTCTGTGATGTGCCTTGCCAGACCGCTGACTGAATTCTGAGATGATTAGGGCAGCATAACAAAGGGCCTTTGTCATCCTACAGTGTTGCCACAAATGCAAATGTCAACTCTCCCTGGCATGGCATCATACTGGGGTAAGAGTATTTAATACACTTCCCGATTCTAGATTAATGGTGCAAGTCTATGGAGTATACACAACAGCAGGAACAAGTAATGAAATTCAATAACATTCTATTTATGTGGGTCTTGTTATGTACTTCTGGTGCAATCCAAGGATCACTGAGCCTGCAGTGTACATGCTGACAGTCCCTGAAGCCAGCTATCCCCACAGTGGCAAGTGTATCTTTGTCATAATGCTGCATGTGTGTCAGGTAAATCCCAGCATTCTTGCATTCTAATGGCCACAAATATAGAATTGACTTTGGGGAGGGGGGGGGGGGCTGCACTGCAATTATAGGCTGTTGTCCTAGTGTGTCAAAGAAACATGCTTTCAGTTGTCCCCACTGTGCACAGGGAATGACTCAAAAAGAAACCTACCATGCCTCCTTGAACAACCGTCTACTCTCCAGCAAACCGCATGTCTGCTGCAGTACTGCTCAGCCTGCATGTTGCAAATAGTACTTCAGACATATGAACGTTTCATCATGTAATACCTGCTATTCCAGTGCTGGCACGCAGGTGAAGTTGTTCCTGTTGAACAGCATCCCAAAGTACTTTGACATTTTCACTGGCATTTGAAACCAGTGCTGAATTTTGAAGTATTGTAGCATGTTTTGGAACTGGGCTTACTGTTATGTGAGTCTTTGTAGCCAACAAAGCTTGACACCTCCCAAGGCCCTTCTTTTGGAATCACGCATGGAGTCAGTGCTTGGCAGTGTGTGCACCACCAGGTGTAACTCCTTTTAGAATTCATAAAAAAATCAAAACCTCCCAAACAATAAAACTGTCTGAAATGCATGGTGATCAATAGGAAAAGAAGTAAAACAACAGAACAATATAGTACCAGAGCATTATATTTACAAATAAATCAGAGTAGAAATCACCATCATCATCAACCCCTTTTTTTCCGATTTCAGACATGAGGATGGGATGCTATGTTAACTGTCACCATCACTCTTGATTCAGTGCCACCCTCCTACTTTGTAATAGTCATGCCTGACTGTCACAAATCTTTCACACAATCCATCCATCTCTTTGCTGGATGCCCTTGTTTCCTCTTGTCTTCTTCCTGTCTGTCAAATTTTTTTTCTCCAGATTCTCTTCTGCTTCCCTGCACAAGTGCCTGAACCATAATAATCTGTTGTCTTTGACCTTTGCTGCAATGTAGAGCTACTTGGACTTCTGCTCTGATGTCCTTATTCTTAATCTGTCCCACAGTGTACATCCTACCATCCATTTCAGACAGTTCATGTCCATCACCTCTAATTTCCTCAACTAATTTGCCTTCACTACCTAAGTTTCTCTATCATACAGTAGAACTAGTTGCACCACTGTTTTGCAGACCTTACTTTTCAGCTTATTTGGCATTATCCATCGCAAACGACCACTGACAGTCTATGTCAGTTGGTGGCACCGCCTCTGATTCTAGCATTCACTTCTTCATTCAGACTTCCCTTATCCTCAGTCACCCATTCCAGATATTTGAAGATGTAAACCTCATCCACTACTTTCCTTTTATTTTAATTCTCAGCTTCTTCTGATTCCCCCATTTGTTGCCATTACAACAATTTTATCTGTACTTAGTTTCATCCTATGTGCCTTAAGTTTTGCATTCCATTTCCCATTACCTTTGCTGAAGTTCTTGCTCAGTCTGCCTGTAAGTGCACATTATCTGCATACAGCAACTTTGTTGATATGTCCCCTCCTTCATGTTTGCTAGTGTAGTCCATCACCAGTGTGAACAGCAGTGGTGTCAGAGCTGAACACTGATGCACACACTCTCCCACTGACAACCCCTCTGTGAGTAAGGACACTGTTTGTACTTGAGTCATTGGATCCTTGTACATAGCCTGCACTAATTCTACTAATGTTTCTGGTATATACTTCTCAACCTCTTAGTGCAAGAAATCTGGACATAGTCCAGCAAAATGGGGGGACAAAGGCCCAGAATTAGGGACATATTTTAACTATTGCTCTTATAAACTTAGTTGCTAGAGTAACTGGATTTGTTTTAATATACATTTTCTAAAGGATTTGAAGTCTGAAACTCAAAATATGTCATTATTTTGTGACTTCAATCCTCAGATCATGCCAGTGATTTGCCAGAAAATCATAAATTTTATGGGGAACAGACAAAAAATATGAGCCAAAAATCTGGACATTCTCCAAAAATCTGGGCAATTGAGAGATATGTTCTGGTACCTAGAACCATCACAGGACTGTCTAAATCAGCGTTCTTAGCACACTGTCATATGTTTTCTCCAAGTCTAGGAATGCCCACTTGGACTCTTTCCTTATCTCTAGTTTCTTCTCAACTTTATGTCTCACTGCAAACAGCAGGTCAGTTGTGCTGCACCATTATTTGAATCTGAACTGCTTATCTCTCATCTAACATTTATCAGTTACCCTTTCCAGGCCAGAACTATAAATTAGTTGACATTCATGATACTTCTTCTGTGTTTCAAGTCGAGTAGAAAACAAAGAACATTTCACATTCAGAATATTTCTTCCTGTATTTGAAATCCACACAAGCATCTAGCCAGAGTGAAACATGCTATTAAAACAAGCGATGAATCATATTAGAATAAAAACTTAAATATGAAATTCATTAAAAACAAAACATTACATGCAGAGTTTAGTGGCTTAATGTAAGGTGTCAAAGCACAGCTACTTAGAGGTCTTCAGTTAAGAATCAATGTCAAAGACACCTTCATTTAAGTCCTGCATTTCTCTCCACCCTAAAGTGAGTGAACCAGTTATATTTAACAAATTTTGTTGCCGACTTAATGTTTTGTCCTCTCACATTACATTTCACTAATGATATGGCCATATACATGGGTTCAAATGCAGAGGTGATAAAATCAGCAAATAAAGAAGAGTAGCATTTCTGGAACTGAATTCCCCCTCAAGTACTAATGAGCACCTTCATGAGGTGTAGCCAGTTTTAACAAAATTTCACCAACATGACACTGATATATAGGCTTCATTTTATATAGCATATAAAACGGACAGAAGTAGGTTAAAAAATATAAAAGACAGCTGGGTGCACAAGTCACAGAATAAAAAAGTGCCCAGTCCTGGTATGTGCACTGGTGTCAGGACTGGAACAAATGACAGTGTAGAATCCTCAAGACATGGAAACATTCCTACAATGGAGTTAGGCCAGGCACAGCACCCGTCCCCCATTGTAGAAGATTGTAGAAGGAAGTAGTAGCTCACAAAAATCACAAAAACTGACAGTCCAAAAAGAGCCATAAAGATGATAGAGTGAACTATTGAGGATAAGAAAGTATGTATTGTTACTATTATGCATGAAGCCCAGAATTTCTAGATAGAAGATTTTCAAAACGATTAAGAGATAAATGAGAGGAAAGAAAACTACTTGCACAAGGAAAACTGTCAAAAGCATCTGATGGAAATTTGTGTTCATTAATATAACAGATCCACGAAAAACGTTATATGGGCCAAGAAACTTTGGGTTATTTGGAAAAAGAAGCAACAGCAGAAGTGTAAAAATATAAAGAACAAAACCTACAGATTTTTTAAAGATATAAAAAGGTAACACGGATATGGGAAAGAATGAGAGCTCTGGTATGGTGCAATATTTCTGCAAAGCAGGAAGCCAAACTAAATAATCAATACAAAAAAGCAGCTGCAAAGATATTTGAAGAGAAATACAGGCAAAGGCACCCAGATATGGTAGTTGGTCTAGAGGATTAAGGCTCTTGGCTCTTGTAGTTAAGGTACAGGGTTTGAGTCTGACCAAGTCACTTAATTATGTAGGGTTGTGAGGTTGACATAATTGTTAAGGTGTTTACTTTGCAAACACAAGGTACAGGGTTTGATTATCACAGGGGTAATTAGCTAGGCTTAAATGGCCCACAAGAGCAGTTACCCTAGTACTAACCTATGAACTGATAAGGAAGATTTCACAATAAAAAAAATATGATCACAAAGAGGGAATGTAGAACAGAAGATTACAGAAGTAGAAGTTAAACAAATAGAAGCTGAAGTTGTGGGATACCTGCAAAGTGAAGGATTTAGTGTAGAAAGTCTAACACGTTATATCACAGCATAATGGAATAATGATTTCCTAAACTAAGGAGAAACAGGTGGAGCAGCAGACATCTGAAGAAGAAATATGAACATGGGAAAGAAAAAGAGATTTAATATGATGCAATATTTATACAAAGCTAATCAATACAAAAGGAAAAGCATAAAATGGAACAGAATAAAATGATGGCCAGCAGTTATAAAAGTAAAACGTCTTTAATGGAATCCAAACGTAAGCACTTTCACAGTTACACAGACTGCTTCTTCAGATGATACTATTAGTCAAAAACCTTCATCCCTTAAATACAGTGCTTAACATTCAAGTGCAATACCTTCCTGATTGATTGTTGCACATTTAAGAAATACCATCATTGCTACTGCAAACACTGTTAGTACTAAATACATATACTAAAACTAGTTACATTCAAGGCTGTATAATAAAATATGTAGCTATAACCACATTACCTGTTTAGTATATGGATCTATACAATATGTAAATTGTATATGAACAAACTATATAAACAATATATATATATATATATATATATACATATAATATATGTTACCCTACTACCCCACCAGTATATACACGTTTTTTAACATTCTATTGAAACTATGTTATCTACTCAGAGGTATAGCTTTCAATATGGGTTTGATGGGGACCTTGTTATTAAAACCACTGCCACTGTCAGCTCTTAATTTAATAATCCAGCGGGTTTCATTTGTTTCTGTCCTATTTTTAACATCTCCATGTCTCCCATCCAGTCTAGTTTTTTTCCATAACTAGGAAGTGAAATGTGTGTGTGTGTGTGTGTGTGTGTGTGTGTGTGTGTGTGTGTGTGTGTGTGTGTGTGTGTGTGTGTGTGTCCTTTATGAATAACTTGTTTAGCTAAGGCATTAATGGTGGTTCTAGTACTAATATTATATATACATTCCCTTACCCTATCATGTAGTCTCCAATCAGCTTTGCCCACATAGAATGAGCCATAGCTTATGCAGTGGGCTAACTAGACCCCATTTCTAGTGTCACAAGTGGCTACAACATTAAATGTGAAAGTCCTACCAAAATTTGGATGATAGAACTGTCCTGTTGGATTTATGTATTCACAAAAGTTGCACCTATTACAGGGACTAGTACCCATTCCAAACTCAGTATTTCACTGAGTATTCCTGCCCACTGAATAACATTTATTTTTTTTTTTATTTTTATTTTATTTTACATTTGTTGACCGGGAATGTCCGACTAGGTTCCACAGATCCTGTTTTCAGCGGAGGCCCGGGGAGAAATGTTCCAGATGCATGTCTTTGGAACATAACCTTCTTTTCAGGGATTTCATATTTTTATATGTAAAAATTGGATTATTACCAATGATTCCAGGTATCCTTTCATCAGCTGCTAGAATAAGCCAAAACTTATTGTATATATCAATGGCTGTTCTAGCATTACTTGAGAAATAAACAGGTAATCTCACTATATTGTGCTTATTATTACCCTGCA